>NC_142522.1:19443229-19500729 GCF_964205215.1 Stylophora pistillata | reverse complement strand
AGAAACTTTTCCCCTTTATTTTATGAGCTATTCGCTGTAATACGCGATAGCCGCGGACTTCAGGGTGAAAAAAAAAGTGAAAACAAAAAAAGAAACTCAAAGAAACCTACATTAATTAATTGGATTGAATCGTTACTTCGAACTGCAGATGAGATACTTTTCACGTGTTAAAACATTAAAGGACAAGAAATATCAGGTTATTAATGGACTTTAGTGTCAAAATCCATCACAACATAGTAGAGGGAGCTCTACTAACTATGATCACAAGAAAACAATTCCTGCTGCTCAAATTAGTCATGGCATGCGGACATGTTTTTGCAGTCGTGCTTCTATTGACTATTTTCAGCGTTTTACTTAGCCAATTTACTTCGATTACACCTGAATTCGATCGCTCTACAGTCAGACTCTTCATTGGGAAGGAAATATCTGCTCCACCTACGTTCAACTGTAAGTCAAAGCCTTCGAAATGCACACCTTGCGAATTGAATTTGAAGCTCCACGCGTTGTTGCGGTTCGTCAAACTTGGCCAATTTTGTCTGTGTATACTTTTATCTGGCGATATTGCCGTCAATCCAGGACCTAATAATCTTCAACCTCCTGTAGGCTTCAGAGGTTTATCAGTCTGCCACTGGAACATCCAACGACTGACTGACACCAAATTGGAAGAACTATCGCTAATGCTCACCTCGAACAACAACAGTGCTGCTAAACTCGACGTCTTAATTCTCACTGAGACGTTCGGATCAAGTAAAATTCCAGACAGCTATTACATGATACCCGGCTACACATTACACAGAAAAGATCGAATCGGGAAGAAAGGTGGCGGCATAATTGCGTATGTAAATGAGAAAGTTATGGCTTTACGTCGAAGAGATTTGGAACTGGATGATCTTGAAACTCTCTGGCTTCAAATTTGTCCTCATAAATCAAAGAGACCGATTTTGATATCTGGTGTTTACCGTCCACATTCAGCCAACAATTATAATGAGAGCTTGGGTAAAAATATTGAAAATGCCCATCTCGAAAACAATGAATTGATTATTCTGGGAGACTTCAATTTGGATTATATTGATTTCAACTGTTATTCAAAACATTATCTCGCAAAGGCACTGAACAGTCTTGGATTAACGCAGATGGTAAATGGGGTAACAAGACCTGCCTCTGATGCGTGCTTAGACCATATTTATTCTAGTCATCCTGCTAGAATTAGAGAAGTACCCATAGGTAAATCTGGACTTTCCGATCACCTTCCGGTCACCATCTTGAGGTGCTACAAAACCATGGATGCACAACGTAAACAACATTCCA
Source organism: Stylophora pistillata (assembly GCF_964205215.1). Lineage (NCBI taxonomy): Eukaryota > Metazoa > Cnidaria > Anthozoa > Scleractinia > Pocilloporidae > Stylophora > Stylophora pistillata. The sequence continues at coordinate 19,499,421 of NC_142522.1, read as the reverse complement.
AAATCAAATGCAGAAATATCGACAAAATCAACAAAGAGTGCTTTCTGCGAGACCTAAGAGAAGCCCCTTGGGATATCTCCTTTGTTTTTCGAGATGCCGATGACATTGTTGAATCTTGGTACAAAATCTTTAATGACATTCTTGATAATCACGCACCTTTGAAGTCCAAGAGTGTGAAGAAAATCAATCAGCCGAAATGGTTCACTAATGATCTATACAACGAAATAAATAAACGTGATAATCCTCTAAAGAGGGCCAGGAGAACACAAAATGAGCAAGATTGGTCTGCTTTTAAACTGGTTAAAAACAAAGTGACGAGGAAACTAAGAAATGCGAAGGAACAGTACTCTAAAACCCAGTTCAGTAAAAATCAAAAATGTCCAAAGAAACTTTGGTCTTTAATTAAAGACCTATCTAAAAATACAAAGAATAACGACGACTCCGTCCCTATTGCTGACGAAAACAACAACTTGATAAAGGATGACCATTCAATCGCTGAACGCTTTAACCGCTTCTTCGTTGATGTATATGAACGTCTCATAAATGCGACACCTGTACTTCATTATGATGCTCTTCCTGGTCCACCAGACAAATCTAACAGTCAAATTGAGAATCTTATTCCGCAAATAACTCCTAGTGAGGTTAACGATTATCTTCTAAGTATACCTACACACAAAGCCACGGGAATCGGTGGGTTTGGTGCCAGAGTTCTAAGGATTGCAGCTCCTGAAATATCATGCTCCATAGCTATAATTATAAATCACTGTATTGAAACTTGTACATTTCCCTCACAATGAAAAATAGCAAAGGTTAAACCTCTATTCAAGAATCAAGGAAACAAGCAAGATATTCAAAACTATCGTCCTATTAGTATTTTGCCCATTCTTTCTAAAGTCTTTGAAAGACACATCTTCAATGCTGTGAACACCTATTTAACAGAAAATTCACTTTTATACCGCTTCCAATCAGGTTCCGTAAAAACCACTCACGGATACTGCTTTGTTGTTTCTTCTTGACCAAGTCCTTCTTGACCTTGATAAGAACAACGTAAGCGGCTTAGTTTTTGTGGACTATAGCACGGTATTCGACTTGATCAATCATGACATTCTCCTGGTAAAGTTAAGATCATATGGATTTCCAGATAATGTTGTAAAGCTATTGCAGAGCTATCTACTCAATCGCAAACAGTGTGTTACTGTAAATAACTCGACTTCGTCACAACTTATGCTAACCAATGGAGTTCCTCAAGGTAGCATATGAGGACCTCTATTGTTTTTAATTTTCGTCAATGATCTTCCCGAAGCTGTTGGATCGGACTCAACTATTCATGCTTACGCGGATGACACCACATTTAAAGCCAGCGCTAATATCGATAATACACCTTTGGAATTGGAACGACGTCTTCAAGAATACATGGATAAATTAAGTAAATGGTCTAGCGAAAATGGGACGGTCCTAAACGCCGTTAAAACCAAAGCATTACTTATCACCGGAAAGAGGCTACATTCATCATTAGCTGATGGCAATCGCCTGTCAATGACCCTTGATGGGACCGAAATAGAACAAGAAACTTCTTATAAATTGCTTGGTGTAACACTCGATCAAGATCTTACATTTAGTGACCACATTTCTAGCCTAAAGGCCAAGCTTTCTCAGCGTATTGGTTTATTGAAAAAGATAAAGAGATACCTTTCAATAAAGGAAAGACTCTTATACTATAACGCCTTGATTAAACCCGTCCTTATGTACGGGAGCATGGTTTGGAATATCTGGAACGCTAAAGAACTCCACTGTCTCCTAAGGTTACAGAAAAGGGCTGCCCGAGTAATTCTTGGAGTGGACTCTTATTCTAGAAGTGTTGTAAACTTTAGTAAACTAGGCTGGTTGCCAAGACCGCATTGTTTTGATCACATATTTCCATTCGATGTTGATTGGTCGATGAAAACAATGCGGTCTTGACAAAACCTCTCGTGGGGACCACGAGAGCTAACTAGTTTGCTTGTCGACTGCAGGTCGCTGGCTACCCTCGCCGGGCTTATTTTTGTTACCCAACATACTGTGCGATCGGCCAATGGGCCCGCAAATGTTTTAAGTAGCCAAAGTCGAAATTGGAAAGCCGATCGATCTGGAGATAAAAGCATCGCTAGTGAAAGATCTGTGGGAGGAATTGGGAATCGAGTGAATGGAAATAAAACTGCAACATCTCTGCTTTGATTTTCTGGAGGAATCGAGACTGGTGGTAATTTTTTGGCGGAATTATTCGCTTCGGGCGACGGACACTTCTAAAATAGGTTTCCGGCCTTGTCTTTCTTTTAGCAGTTGAACACCAACATAGCGCTAACTCGCCGAAGACGCTTCAAAATGGCCTGAGACGCTCGGAATCAACAAATAAAACAACAAAGCAATAAGGTAAGCCCATTTTATTTCAAAACAAGACATTTTTTTCTCTCTTTTAAGGCAAACCGATAACATCCCTTACAAACCTTAAAAAATATAAAACGTTGCGCAATACGGTAAGAGTCACGTCCGCTTTTCTTGTAGTGAGCTTGGGCTGCCTGTGCTTGACGTCGTCGTCGTCGTCCCTTCCGTCGTGGTTGCTTAAGCTCCCTAATGTGCATTATAGCGGCTGAAGAAGCTTGAGTGACATTTCATGTGACCACAAAAAAGTTTCAGACGTTAGGCTCAAGTAAAATCCAATGTTTCTTCGTAACGTGACCACACGAAGAAAACAAAGAGATCACAAGTTTCCCATTCATTAAATCCTTGTTCATCCAGCCACACAAGACAAACTCGACGACGCAGGTTTTGGCGGGCAGTTTGAGCCAATTAGAGTGCGACTTTTTCAGGGACCGGTTTCAAACGGGGCACATACGAGTAAAACGAGCTACCGGGTGTTCACGAGTATTTACTAAACAGAAGGTTACCACGCACGTACTAACTTAGAACGCAACGAATTTGCAGAACCTCTCTGATCTGTTCTCCCTTTTCTTATTACTCTTACTACAGAAAAATGGCACCGGTAAGATGTATTTTTTCTCAGTTCTCTTGTGAGTTCAGTAACTGAGGTTTTTTTACGTCAATTTCATGTCTATTCAGAAACGCGGCATTCTTGAGAGACTTGATGCAGGTGAAGTTGTCATTGGCGATGGCGGGTTTGTCTTTGCACTGGAGAAACGAGGCTATGTTCGAGCTGGTCCTTGGACGCCAGAAGTGAATGTAGAATATCCATCGGCAGGTAAACGAATAAAGTTAGTCATTTTTTAATGTCGCGTCAATCCACCAAATTTAGCGGTTTCGCATCGTGTTTTGTTTTGGTCTGTGATCTGTGTGAACACACAAGGGAGGTAAAGATTACTGGTTTGGGAATACATCGTGCGTTCGCTTGAAAACACGCTATTTGAGACGATTTTATACGCGAAATCATGTTTCTTTAGATTCTTCACTATTTGTATAATTACGCAATGAAAATACCTCGTGTAACTTGAATATGCGGACGGCGCCCTTTTCTATTGTGTTCCAAGGTTACTACACGAGTTCAGATCAACGTCAACACAAGATCAAGTGAGCAAAACTTAATTGAGATTGTGGCGATCGTAAAGATTATCATATTTTCCTAATTCACTTAAACACGCTCTAAGTATGTCCATTTCTTTGGAGAGAATGACTAGGTTACGGGAAGACCAAAACAGTACTTGCGTTAAAGAAAGTCACGCACACAAGAACTCAACGCCAAAGGAAGTTTCGCGTATGGATTTTGGTTAGGGTTTATTTGGGAAACGGCATAATAGAAAATCAAGCGCAATTCGTCAAATTCGTTGTTTCACGACGCAGCAAATAGGTCAATGGTGGTTGGACGCCATAGACGTGGCATAAAATGCAATTTACTCGCAAAACCGGTTATGCCAGGCCGGTTTTGGATAACTAGTTCTGCTCAGCCCCCGAGAAGGTTTTTAGTATTCCAATTTTTTTATATGTTATTTTTTATTTTTTAATTAATATCAGTCATCTTTGTATAATAATGTGGACACGGATAACATTGCTGGCAGTAAGTCTTCAAAACAAACCTGCTACATCCACCAATCTGATCAGCCCAGTTCTTACCTTTCCAGTGATTGAGACAAAAATGTAACAATATGGTGATGTTAAACATCCTAATGTAATTGTTTGCCTTGCCAGCCTCTCTCTTTTCTACATGGACTATTCCACACATGAGATTATTCTAACTACTGGTTAGCTTAGAGAGAAATATGTTTTAGTTGCCATGAATGACCAAGGCTCTCTTGCTGTCAAAATGTTGGATGTGAAAGGTTTCATTTATTAAAATTTCTTTGGTCTTGGTTAGGTAAACCGAATGGTAAAATTGCATTGTGGTTTGAGAAATTTTGAAACTATTTTTATTGCCTTTTATTCTGATTCACAGTCAAAGAACTTCACAGAGAATTTCTTCGTGCTGGAGCTGATGTTATGCAAACTTTCACATTCTATGCTAGCGATGACAAACTAGGGAATCGTGGAAACACTGCTGCACAAATAGGAGTAAGTTATATTGTGCGTAATTATCATGCTTGGGGGATCACTGGGTTTTGAGTGCTCTCTGAAATAACTGCACCTGTGTAAAGGACACCACTCTATAGCTACTTCTGTCCTATCCAATGGTTCCAAAAAATGCTGAACTCTTAAATGCTGTTATGTTGTGGTACCAGGCCAAGAAAATTTACCAAGGCGAGTCTGTGATAGTTGTGGTGAATAAGTTTCCAAACAAATCAATTTTCATACTTAATGCTTCAGTGATGTAATCATTATCAGTGTTAGTGGAATGAACATATAACAGTGATATAGTGGCTGTTAAAGAGGGTCTGTCCCCTCAAGTATTTCAGCTTTTCTATAAGCTCATCATCATTTTAAGGTTTATTACTGAGATATATAAGGTGATATGGTTGAAGGTGCTCATGATGAAGGAAGACCTCATACATTTGCTGTTGATGCTTTGCTGATTATATTGAGACAGTGCCATGTTAAAGCAAGAAATGGATGCCTTGTGAACATGAACTTGCTGGTTTCCCCACTTTAATGTTTCTCTCATTCTCCATTGTATGATGGTACAACTTGTCTCCAACCTACAAACTTTTTGACAACCATGTGAAGGAGAACAAATGTACCCTCTGTGGTTAATAACTACAGCTGAAATTTCTTTCCACTCACCATTAGTGCCAAGCCATCAATCAAGCAGCATGTGACATTGCCTTTGAAGTAGCTAACGAAGGAGATGCTTTGGTGTGTGGAGGTGTTTGTCAAACACCAACATACTTAAGTGGCAAAGGGAAAGAAGCTTGTCAGAGAGAATTTGAGAAGCAAATAGAAATTTTCCTGAAAAATGATGTGGACTTTCTACTTGCAGAAGTAAGTTTTAACACTGAGTTGCAATAGTGGATTCTTCAATTAGAAATGGGTCACATGTAGAACAAATAATCTGTCAAGTTTGTATCAATGTGAAAATGGATGCAAAAACATGCAATGCACATCTTAATATTAGATGAAAAATGATAAAACTGATGGGTTTTAATTTTTGTTTATACTAATGTTTATCATTTGAATTGAACCCAAAAAGGATTATTGTCATGATTTTTGTTGAATATAATACTATAATTGTAACCTAAAATCTCATTGTTTAAAAAAAAAAGTACGTGTCATTGCTCCTGTGGTTTTTTCAAGGGTTTCAAAAACTTTTGAAGGAGACTGCAGAAACTGCAATGTAGGCAGCTAATTTAAGGTCAATTTCGACTAGACTGATTTTAATTTCAGAGGTAGTAAATGGTGATTTCACTCAACATAGAGAGTGAATTTTGCCTATTCCTGGCTCATATTGTAAAACCTTGGTTTTTTGTAATGCAAACATGATTCAAACATGATGATTGCTAAGGCGTGAAATGTTATTGTAAAATTGCTCTTAGTATTATGAACATGTGGAAGAAGCTGAATGGGCAGTGGAGTCATGTAAAGCCACAGGCAAACCTACTGCCGTTTCATTGTGCATTGGGCCCCAAGGAGATTTGCACGGCATTCCTACTGGGGAATGTGCAGTGCGCTTGGCTCATGCAGGTATAGAATGTAGTGATTCAAGAATGTTTAAAGTAGATGGCAACACAACTGCAAATTGTGTCACTGTTTATGAAGAGCCAAAGTTGCTGTTCTTATATTTTCTTAAATTTGGTTAACCTCAAACAGTCTATTCACCTTGAGATTCAAGACCTAGTGAGTTATTATTTACAGATTTACTTGTATTCTTAAATTTTCTCTGAGAATGTTAACAAAAACTTGTTGGTGCTCTAAAACTTAATTTCCAAACATCCATGCAGAGTTTTTGTATTTTTGTGGGCATACTATAGACAAATGTCTTTAAAAAAGTTCACAATCACAATTCAAATGTTTGTTCCCTATGCAAAAAGTTACACATTCCTAGTTTTATATTCACAACTCTTAAGTTTCTGCACAGAATGAACAAAATCTGTTCAAATCTTGTGAGGGGTTCAGTTATCTTTGTTAGATTGTTCTAAAAATCCTTGAAAAAAAAACATTCACTGTGGAAAGAATTCTAGAATGAATTTGATAGTAGACTGCAAGTCAGGCTGACTGCCTAGATATCTGATCAATATCGAACATGGGCTGGCTCTACCCTTTTCTTGTCCTTTCCCTTAGTGAATGCAACAATCTGTTTGCTCACAAGAAACAATTTTTTGCTTTGTTACACCAGGTGCTGATATTATTGGCATCAATTGTCATTTTGGACCTGATGAAAGCATTGAAGCATGTCGCTTGATGAAAAAAGCACTTGATGCAGCTGGGATTAAGAAACATTTGATGGTGCAGCCTCTTGGATACTTAACCCCAGATGCTGGCAAACAGGGATTCATTGATCTCCCAGAATTTCCCTTTGGTAAATACTGAATTGTTTATACCATTAACTCCTTTTTTTTTTTTTTTACATCAGAAAGATGGTGTAAAACAGAAAGGGTGGGTTGTAGTATCTCTTGAATGAATGCCGTACTTGCCATTCTATTAGAGCATGAGATTTTTTTGTAGAGGACCCACTTACATTCAAAGACCTGTCGCAACTTCTGAGGAAGTCCCATAGAGTTGTACTGTAATCCTTCCTCTAGTTGGCTCTTTTCTAAAATCTTGGGTATTGCATAAAGCATGGTTATTAACAAGGACATTTCTCTTGAATTGGTTTTAAAGTTTTTCCTTCATAGTTCTTTTAAAGAGTATGTAAGTCACTGCTGTCACAGGACATATTTTTCAACATACACCAGATACTGGCTGGTAAGATCTGAGTTTTTGATTTTCAGAGTGACGAGAGTAGGCTGGTAAATAGCATACAACATTTGGGTCTGTTTTACATTTCTGAACGACTATGGTTACCGCAACAGTTAAGTTCGACATTGATCAGTTGCAACACTCTTGTTTTGAACAGCTCTGGAACCCAGACTGATGACAAGATGGGATGCTCACAAGTTTGCTCGTGATGCATACAATGCTGGAATCCGTTACATTGGTGGTTGTTGTGGAATCGAGCCTTACCACACCAGGGCAGTGGCTGAAGAGGTTTGTCTTCTGTACATTTTTGCCCTAAATTGGTACTCTAGTTAAATCATTCAAACCCCATTCTTCAGTTTTATTACTTACTGGAAGATGTTAGTTTTGGATCAGTGGAATTTGCTTCAAGGGTTGTGATTTGTTATTTAATCCTGAGACTGAGAACACTAGTTTCATGTGAATAGTAATTTATGAATTTATTTTTTTTTTTTTTATTTATTTAGTTGGCCAAGGAAAGGGGAAAGCTTCCAAAAGCCAGTGAAAAACATGGGCCTTGGGGAGAGGGACTGAGGTTGCACACCAAACCATGGGTTCGAGCCAGGTAAGAAAAAAGGAAATTCATTAAAACTGAATCTTAATTAAACTCGGTAAACAAAACATACTCATCTTCTTAAAGTTATTGAAGCCAATACCAGGGTAAGCAAAGATCTACTTCATGGTTTACATAGAGGTAGATGTACAGGTCAGTGAGAGTTTGTGAGGCATTAGATTGATGGACAATTAAGCCTACCAAATTTACTTATTAGCCACTTGTATGTAACTCAAACACACTGTGGAACCTAGCTAATAGTTAAAGCAAAGGAATGAAACTCCTTCCTTGTATAGAGAAAAAGGCAGCAGTATGGACCTTTATACCATTTGGAAATACCAGTAGTTTCATTTTATTTTGGTCTTCTTGTAGGGCACGCAGATCCTATTGGGAGAATCTCAATCCATCAAGTGGTCGTCCATTTTCTTCTAGCATGTCTAAGCCAGATAACTGGGGTGTTACTGCTGGAGATAAAGACTTAGTACAACACAAGGAATCTACCACCCAAGAGGAAATGGATGCTGTTATTAGTCGAGCAGCAACTAAAGAACTTGTCCTTAATGGAGACCACTGAGAGAGCATTGATAGGGTGGTCATAGATGTGACCATAGTCACTAGCTTGTATATACGCTGTACAATACCACCAACCTGGAGTGCTTCTGATAACTATGTAATAGCAGTAACACTGTGTATATGTACTTGATAAAGGACTGACTAAATTTTACTTGGTTATTTGCATTTTAAATAGACTATATTTTTAGATATGAAATAAGGGGTTAGGAAGACTAAGTGTTAATCATCAATTTTTTGCCTATTTCATTTCCAGCTGTTTGTTTGTTTTAGTGTGAGTCTTCTCTTTTTTTTTTTTCATGATTGTATTTTTCGTACATGTATCTAGGATAAAACTGAGGATATTTGTTTAAGATGTCATCTTCAGATAATTATTGTACAAATCAATTGTACAAATCTTTGTTGTTGATAACCTCTGTGCATTACTCTCAATATTCAAACTTATTTAATACTGGTATTGACAGCTCAGTTCTTTAACTGCAAAAAATGGCTTATCATTCATGTAAAAATATGGTGTTAATAAAGATTAGTTTCAGGGAGTTTCACCTTGAAAATATATTAAACTGGGGGAGCAGAGAGAAACCTTTTGAAAGTATCTGCTTTGATCCAAGTTACAGTATTTTAGTTCTGCCCACAGTGCATTAGCCTTTATAAGTTCCCTCTGTCCCATTCACCATTTCTCTTCTTCTGTTGCCACATCTTCTCATATCAAGCTTTGTTAGGCAATTAAGACTCTTCTACTCTCTTTAGAACAGGTTACTCATTTTACATTTATGCTGTTTCTCAAAAGAAGCACCCATAGAAATAATCCAATCTTGAAAGACATGACAACTTTTTCTAGTGAGTCTAGAATCCTTACTTGCATTTTGCCATTTGAAGCGAAGGAACCGACAGGGACAAGTTTGGGTATGCTTTTGGGGCCTTAAAAACCTTAACCCCGAGTTAGAAAATTAGCTATATTTTAGAAATGAACTTGGGTAAATTGTGGGCTATCAACTACAGTCCTTACAGGGTTATCAACTTTACTTAAGGGTTACAGATTCCTTACTGAGTGTAAAAGTGCCCTTGCAGACCCAGCGCCTTGCTTAGAGTGTGAGTGTTGGCAATGTGGGGTGTGTGCAGCACTAAATGAATTTGAGCAGTTGCATCTGAATATGCCTAACACAGCTTCTCACAGTCAACATCCCACATCAGTATATACCACACTGCCCCCTGTTGTTCAAAGGGTGGAAAACAATATCCACTGGATGAATCTCAATCCAGTAGATAGTGCAATACACTTTGCTAACCCTTGTCTTCTGGATGGTGGTTTATCTGTTGTATAGTGTTCCACCCTTTGAACAACTGGCCACTAGTGAATAATACTCTTTGCCTTTGCTGATTCTTTAGTTCAGAAGTGATTAGCAAGAATTAGTATACACTAAAAGAGTGGATAGCATTGAAGGCGTGCTCTGGTTGGCTAGTCAAACTCCGAATATCCTTTGCTATTTACCTCCGAGCAACTTGGGGAAAAATGGCATCCCAATTTGCATCCGTGACAAGTGAAGAAATCACTCAAATTAATAACGAAGCAGTCCCTGAAAACACAAAGAAAGTGACTATATTCGGTTTGGCCGTGTTTAAAGGTAATGGTTCAAGTTTTTAAACCGGAGTTTATCGATAAAAACCAATGAGAAAGGTTTTGCTTACAAATGCAAATTAATAATGCAAATTGTTGCAACAGTCCTTTCTGCACGTGAAAATTAATGTTGGAATCATTGCTGGAATGTATGAATTAAAATCAATTTTTGGTGGTGTACATTATCTCACTGTTTTAGTATATACTAAGACAACTATTCACCTCAGTGTCAGTGGTTAGCAGTGGATATTTACTGAGCCGCGAAGCAGCTCGGTAAATATCCACTTTGGTGAATAGTTCTTAACTATTCACCTCTAAGCTGCCAGACAATATTTCACCAAATGAGTTTAATTTGTGATCAATTCTCAGTATATTGGAAGGAAGAACTAATTTTCAGGTTTGTCTGTTGTAGACTCTCAGTGTAGATGAAAGAAGTAGATGGATAATTTACTCGCCACTGTACAGCTCTAAAAACGTTCACCACTTTCCACGTCCACCTCGCTGGAATACTTGTTAAATACTGAACAATTTCAAGTTGAACTGAGTAGCAGAAAGAATCTATTTTGCCTAAGTTGGAGTTTCAAAGTCTCTGCAGTAATAACCCACTCATTCAGGTTTAAGACAACCTTGTGGGACCTTTTGTTTCAATTACATAGAGCTCTATGAAATCTATGGAGGTAAGTAAGCATCGGATACAAAGAGCTTGGAAATCTAAGAAACGGGAATCTTGGTTACATATTACCCATGTTAATGGCAATTGAGAAACCTAAAGAAATATTCACAGAAACGAAAACTCTGTTAAAACAGTGAATTTCGACGATAATGAATAGGCAAGTCTCGCCACTACTTCAAATCAAACCATTTAAAACATTGCCTTTGCTAAAAAAATCCTTCGTCTCCAGTCCAAATGAAGGAATCAGTTGCAATTTCCCTTCCATCTCTTGATTCCATTACTGTCGAATTAACTACCTTTAGGTGCTTCATTAATGTTCTCCTCTTTAACACTCCGATTATCTGTACAGTTTCCATCTGTTTCAAAATCCTCGTCATCGTAAACGTCCATTTGTGGAAGGTTGGTTAAAACAGTTGATTCAGAGCTGTTTAGTCTCGCCAAAAATGCGCCCAATAGCCTTCGATTGAGATGATCCGTTTGTGTAATCTGTCTCTTTGGGTCTTCCTCTTTTGTTTCGTTCCCATTTGTTCCTCGAGTCTCCTGTTGAATTTTTACCTCAGCGTTTTCTTCCGCGATGTCCATGATCGAGACCAAGTTGGAGAAGACTGTCTATGTAACCACGCTCAATTTTCCCAAGAGAAATAGGTCCGCAGCGCGTACATGTGTTGGAGAAAAATCGCAAAATTTTCAGACAAAGGGTAAATTTCGCAAACTTTAGCAGAGATTGTTCCGCGTAGAAAGTAATGCCGACGAACTGATCCACCACAAGTCGTATAATTTGATTGTTATTTATTGACGATATTGCAATTATTTGATCTGGCAAAAGGACAATACAAAAACCGTTTGTATCTATGTATAACTAAATTCTCATACAATAATTCTACTCCAAAATAGCTCAAAATATAATTTGACAATCATATCGTGTTTACTTACTTCTGTGGCTGGCCGTTGGCTACAGGTTAGCTTAAAGGCTTCTTTCGTGTTAGCAACTTATACTAGACCTTTCCCTTTGAAATTGATTTACTGACTGAAATGTGATCTAAAGTACAAAGCTTAAATGTCAATCAATGTTCTAAATCACGTGATTCTCATTCACTTTCAACGAAACAGAGATAACATGATAATTTGGTTTTATCAACTGAGTTGATAATGTAAATAGGCCACCTCTTACTTTTTCACGAACCACGAAAAAAACTGACAGTAATCAGGCTTGTACACCCAACTACTCTGGATGACTTCTGGGGCATGAAAAAAGCAAAAGAAAAAAAAAACACCTCAAAGAAGGCAGTAAATAAATGAGAAATATTCCGAAAAAGATGAATTTTAAAATACTTAAATAGGCTAAGAACAGAGACCAGAAAGTGAACTTCAAGTTTAATAACTTACTCAGGATACACTAATCATGTACAAACAAAAATAGAAATACACACAGTTTTGTTGTTATTTTTGAGTGAAAACAAGACTCTTTCAATTAATAAAGTATTGCGTTTCTGATAAGTTTGGACAGATGAGACAGGTTTGATCGTCACACCTGGGTGGTAGCCTGGGCACATTAAGACAGGAGTTAGAACAAGCTACATTTAGAGCCGACACGTCGATACACTTGCCAGACGAAAGGAAAATACTTTCCAGGCCCCTACATTTTACCATTTCCATCTCAGGAGTATGCTTCACGGCGCGTGACATCACTATATTACGCAAATTGTTGCATTCTTCAAATGACACTTGTTCCAATCTTTCTTGTCTAATACGAAGCTCCGCGCATTGTAGATGGTGACAGTTGACCAGTCGTAAACTGTCGATGGCCTTTGTGTGGACCTCTAGGCGTGGTATGGTTTCCCCGTCACTCTCCATGTCACATGATTCCAGAGTTAACCGACCGATGAATCTAGACTGTAAATAATACCGCGAAAACTTACAGTTGGTAGTCGCTACCATCGTAATCTTACCAGAGATAACCTCGAAGTCAAGCGCAGCTTTATTGTCGCTTCCTGCCTCGCTCATCTTCACACTTAAATAACCAAGCTCCTCGCATTTCACAGCAATGGCAGTTGCATTAGGCAAATGTATTGACACATGTTCCAGTTTTTTACTTCGGATAAAAACCGTACATGTGGATCGCTCGTTCGGAAATGCCTCGGGTTCGGTGTGCACATCACAGTGAAAATGTTCCAGCGCAGGACAGTCGATCTTTATACTCCTGAGTTTAAGCGCTTGGCAGAGTAAAATGTTCAACACTTTAAGATTTGGGCACATAGCGCCAAACAGCGTCAGACCAGTGAGCTCTCCGACGATAGAGAGCTTACTGATTGTTTGGTGTCGCTTAAGAAAATTGCGTAAGGTGGTGGTAGGCATAGAGTGGCACCCCACGAACTCCAAATGATTCAAACGTGTGGAAGTGGATTTAAGGTTGTGAATGTTTGCGAGATTACGCAAACACATTGATTCCAAGGAGTTGGAAAAGACAAAAGCAGCCGTCAGATCGAGACAGTTTATCAACTGGAATTCTTTCAATACTGGTGTGTTACAACGCAAACACTGCATTCGTAAGGTCGACAATCCATCTAACATCAGGGTGGAAAGCGAGGCAGATTCAATGGATAACAGACTTTTCCGGTCGCGATGAACCATACCAGCCCCAATAATCAGATGCCGAAGCGAAGCCATGAGCTTTAGCATTATTCGCAAGTGATCGCTCGTAAAAAAAAGTGGGCATGTTTTGAGCTCTAGGCGAGTGACTATAGCAGCGAGGCGCTGAGAAGAAGCAATGGTCTTCAAGCACATGTCTCTGTTATGGATGATCTGCGGGGGCAACGCTGAGCGGAGACTAAACCCAGTAAGTTCCAGTTCCCTTAGGTTTACTTTTTGGAGAAACGCGATGAAAGTAGGTGGTGGGGACGCGATAGAATCCAGTGCAACCTTTAAAACTTTGAGATGGGGAAATCTTAAAAGAAGCATTTGCAGATGTTGTGGTGAAACGAAACCTTTTTCCAAGGAATCTGTTGATTGTAACGGCCATTTGAATTCTGTCAGATCATCACGGGTAGCTTTCGTAAGATTCAACTCTTCCAATACGTTTGCGCACTGCAATGTCTGTAAGAATTGTAGGTCACATTCCAACAAGGGCACATCTAAGCGTGTTAAGTTTTTCAAACGACAAAGAAGTCCTTGAAAAGTTGGGTCGGTGAAAGTTTTTGTGTCATCCCTTAAACATGTGACGAAATTTCCGAACTTTAAGAGGCAATGCCGCAGCTTACGTCTATCCCTTTTGGTGGGTGACAAATGTTGCGGAAAGGAGGGTGTGAAATGAATGCACTTCCAAAGAGACGCTGTATTCTCTATGACGTCCCTCCAACGCTTACACACTATAGACAGCCGAGATAGTTGATCGTAAACAGGATGTAGAAACGCCAAAATATAGGCCAGTAACTCGTTTGGTAGGGCGTCCATTTTTCTTAACTGTCAACAATGGAGAAGTTGAATGCTCACGTCATAACTGTTCGGTTACTTTTCAAAGAAATGAATGCGCGCGCATTGCGCGATATACAGAGCATTTCACTCCAATTCTTTATTTTTGTGCTATGACTTACAGATTTGTTTTTTTTTTTTACTAGCTGGTGGTTAGTAACCAACCACTGAAACTTTAAGACTTAACTGGTTTTAAAGCTTGCGGATTTTTCTGATCGACCTTGATCAGAAATAATAAGTTCCAGCGGAAAACTGGACCCAAAATACAAAACGACGTAAAATTGGTAGCTTTAATCTAGGGATAGGGAGAAAAGGCTGTTTGTTTGATGTTACAATTTTGTCAGCTCTTTCTATAAAAATTATTAGCCAGGATTAAGAGAAAAGTTTAAAGTACGGTGGGTGTAATGAAAGTAAACTCAACAGTTCGACGAAAGTTATCTGGGATTGCTCTGGTTTTGCTTTACTTCACTCTGTGATTGGTCCAGAAAATTTACGGCGCCACTTTAATTCTCAAACAATCAGAACTTAAACCAATCACGACTTGGTTCCCAGCTTTTTCCCGCGCTTTAGATTATCCTCGTTCGATCAGCCATCTATATATAACCATCTCTTATCTAAACCTTAAGAGTACATTTACCAGCAACTGCAAAAATACGTCAGCTAAAAAGCATATAACAGTATTTCAAGTTATTTGCTAAATGTTATAGAAATCAAATTCTAAGAGGGTATTTGTCACACCATGTATCCCTCAAAGGGTAAGATGAGACCCTGAGTGATGTGTAAGATAAGCTAAGCGTGGGAGACATGAAAACTCGTCGTAGAACGGGAGACGGGGACAGGTCCTTAAGTTTGTTCCGATTTCACCAGCATCAAGTGACTAGTAACAGTCCCACTCAACCCAAGACAGGATACCAATTCATTGCAGATTTGTTTTTGCTTACTTTGGTATGTGATGGTCAGTAGTAGTAGTAGTAGTAGTGAACTTTATTTATGTATCGTAAAAACCTATCGCGTAGCACTAATTGGAGACACAGGGTAAAAGCTTTAAAAATAAGAAATCTGGAACCTATTTATAGAATTATTTACCTAACCTTTTAACAGTTAAAATTATTGATCAATGTCCTAGAGTTAAAAATCAACTATTACAGAGCGCACATTTTTTGCATCCATCATCAATCCTGACAGTCATGTCCGTTCTCCTGATTTTTCTCTCCTCCCAACCAATCAGATGCAAAATTAAAATCAATTCATGACTGTGTCGTCCGCGTTTTCCCACGCTTGTGGTAATTTGGTTCTTATTGGCTCTTAAAGGTAATTTGCTTACTTCTGATTGGCTGTTATCATTAATTTGGTTTTGGTCTACGACACTTAATCGAAAAGCGTGCCATCATCGAGTAAATAGGTGTAACTGTACTTTATCAAACATAACCATCACTTCTTTATATTCTCCTTGCCTCAAAAATTAGGGCTATTTCTTTCATGACGCTTACAACAGAACAAGCGCTTATTAGAGTATGTCAATTGAAAAACAGTTATTATAAAACCCATTTATGGCAAAATACCGACTTCAAAAACGTTTAAAGAGACACTAAGCTATGATCTGGACAAATTTCCTATTGACATTCGTTAACCTCGAATTAAAGGAAAAAGTTGTTGCGACATTCAAACTTGTGAACTTCCTTGCTCAGTAAGAGTGCCATACCCAGCGGAATTCAGTGGCTCCATCAAACCGCTGCTCTATCTTTGAATGGTCTTATGGCGACGCCAGGCAATGACCATGGCTGCGATCAGCAATCCAGCCAATGCCGTCACGCCAAAAGTAATACCAGCCGCTGTCCCAGCACCCATGGTATCACTGGAAGTCTGTGAGGAAGACTTTTGTTTGCCATGACTGGAGGCTTTCAAGTTTGCTCGTGCGGGATCCATACCTATTATTGCTGGACCTTCTAGGTTGATTTCAGCTGCTAGTTCTATAACAGAGCTACACGCAATAGATGCAAGAGAAATGTTTAATTAATTCCCTGGGAAGATCTAGCTCTTTGAAAAAACTTGATACCCCCATTCCGTTCCCCCTGAAAACCATGTAGTCCCCGACCCTCCCCACGGGTGATAACCATAACACGGTGCAGTCGTTCGACCGGAAACGACCCCTCACTTTACTCTGATGATGGCTTCATTGTTACCGACAAAATACCGTTTTAATACTACCCTCGCCTGGAAAATCATACTACCAGATTGACTCTTCATGCAGGTTTAAATCGCGTAATATTCTACTCAGTAAGCGAAATTCCCTTCACTTTCCTTTTACGTATATGAGAGCACGATCCTTCGCAGTAAAGCACTATTTGAGCAATAGTGAAAATCAGACCTGAAAAAAATTTCAGGCCTGTACGGGATTCGAACCAGCGCTGCACTAGTATCGCAGAGGTCAGTGGTTCGAATCCCGTACAGGCCTGAAATTTTTTTCAGGTCTGATTTTCACTATTGCTCAAATAGTGCTTTACTGCGAAGGATCGTGCTCTCATATACGTCTCATAACCGCAGTTCACACATAACTTTCCTTTTAGTCGCCAAAACCCAAAGCGAGTTTGATCGTTTAAATCAAATTTGTACAGAGTCATTGTTGATCACGAGCAAGGGCACCGTGTAGTTCTAAATTTTGGGCGCATTCGAGTAAGGAGGTCTTTTGATGATGGGGAATCCCTGGCTGTTGTATACATTCTACTTCACGCAGAAGTTAATCTCACAATTTTCTTCAACGGTTCCCAAATGCTGAGAATAACCAATTGGACAGGTTTTGGGCGATACAAATGGACCAGACTGTTTCACGAAGAACTCCAGGCTTGAGTGACCTGCAAGGTAACAAAGGGTAAAACGGAGAAGCAAAATGAAGGAAGCTTTGGATAGGTATCCGCTGTTTAATCTGTCTCGTTATGTTTGATGATAGAGAATGCAGTCCTCAGTGAGATATGAGCGACATGGACTGCGACGGTAGAAAAAGGATGGTTAAGGTTTTAACTTTTAAAATATTGGTTTGGCCACCCCACAGCAGGGGCGAGGATGAATGACATCATAGGTAAGTCGCATTCAGGCTTTACAGCGAAAAAAAAAAAAGAACCTAAGACTGATGTTGGTTCAGGCGCCTGATAAAAAAATTTCGTGAATGAAATCTTTCACTATGATCTTATTACAGTATATCACTAGATGTCAACAAGCATTCCCTTATGTAGATTCCGTCGATATTTACCTCCGCTGTTGCTTCGTTTTTTTGCACGAATAACTTTATCTTTCGGCACGAGATAGCTTCTGGAGTTATGCAACTCGAAAGGGCACGAAACTAGAGGCCCACTCTGGGACCTTAAGTCGCCTTAAGTTGTGTTAAGTCGCATAAAGTTTCTTAACTTGAAGTCACTGGTTGCGCAATATTTTAAGGGTTCCACCCTTTTAAGTTGATCCCAATTCACCCTACTCCAATCATAGGGTTCAGAAGAAGATGTATGGTGGCCGAATGGTTGGTGCATTAGACTCTAGATTAAGCAATCCAGTTTTGGTCTCCAGCAGAAACCTAGCAGATAGTGTGGGCGTATTTGGCAGAAGGGCTCGAATTTTCGCAGTATAGGCTGAAAGAAGGGAATCTCGCGACGTGTCCCGCTCCTCACTTCGAAGAATGGTGTGACGGGAAGTACTAGTTACGAATTAAGTCTTTAATTAAATGTCCTAGTAAATATTAAAAATATGACCAAATTGTAAAGGAGTCCGTAGTTGATTTACTGTAAGATAGATGTTGTAACTGCACGCGTTTATTCCGCCTAATAAAGAAGGGGAAACGTGCTGTTGGGTAATAAAAATTAAATATTAACTTCTTAGAGTGTTAAGTATTTAATTCTCTTCACAGTCTCACCCCTGGATCAAACATTAAGGTCACGAATATAAAGGAAACTATATTCATCAAAGAAGCTCGTGTTCGTTTAACACTATCTTATTCTTGTTACCATGTAAATGTCTGAGGACAAGTAGGAAGAATATGCTCACCGATGTAGGGGTGTAAAACGGGAAAGGGAGGTTACATACGGTTTGATCCTTTGGCACTTCTGGCATATGTCTTTACACCAAGAAGATTGCCAGTATCACAACTGAAGAAGCCACCAAAAGGTACAGACTCCTGGAAGCCTAACCCGTAGTCATCGCTCACACAGACATGCATGGTGGCCCCAAAGCGCAGGACGTAAAACTTTGGTGGACATCTCGATCTTGTGTGACTGGGTTCTTTAACACATTGCTGTAGAGTCCACCAAAGAGATATCCTGTGTTAGGAGTCACCGCACCCTTCGCAACACATCAGTAGGTGTAGTAATTGGCAAATCCACAATAGGTGTCGCAGCTTTTAAATATCCTTTGAAGCCAATTATGGTATACACGATGGCAGGTTTGTAGTGTGCGACCTTGATGTACCATGACTGCTTCATAACCATTGCTACAGGTGTAGTCGGCTGTGAGAGGGTTCTTCTGAACAAAGGACCCACATGGATTACTGGATGGAGAGCCCTCACATTGGCACGTTTGATAGACACCCCCAAACGTGTAGTTATTGGTTGGGCTCTCGCAAGATCCATCATCAAGGTTGGCCTGAAAGCTGAAGTCCGGAGAGTTCAGTTTGGTGCATCCTCTGGTGTTGTGCTCATAGTACTGCTTGATGGCTTTTTCGACGACGTTGGCTAGTTTAAAGACCAGTTCTTCAGACAGTTCCGGTACACTTCCAGGTGTAATTGCAAAATGAAGTGGGTCACCTGATCGATCAATTGCGACCAGCTCGTGTGCCAGTTAGTCTTCCCATTTATCGATGGTAAAATTCGCCCTGAATGGGGGTCCTCCAAATGTATATACTGTGGAACATGCAGTGTTCTGTGTATATTGATCCAAAACTTTTTTGTCAGTTGTCTGAGTATAGCTAATACTGGCTCTAAACACCCCGGAAAAAGAGGCAGTCGCTGCTACTGTGATCTTACCGTAATCTTCATCGAAATCAGCCAAAAATTTCTTTGTCAAGTGATCGACTTTAGCCAGGGCTGCTCCAGCCTTTACAGTTGTAACATAGTGCGTTCCGAAATCTCGAATCAATACCTGCGCGAGAAAACTAGCATAAGCAGTATTGTTGTGCTGGAAGTGAAGGACAATTTCAAGCAAACGTGACTTGAACGCTGGCTGTAGAGGGGCATCCGATTGGAGTTTCACCGTGTACAATTCATGGCGTAGTTGCGCTCGTGTGGTTATAGTCTTATATCTTTCACTTGATGTTTCTTCATTGATTCGAACTCAGAACAGAACGAACCACTTATGGTTCTAGAATCAAAATTTCCTCAAGCTTCGGCATTGATAGACTTCGTTGTGGTGGACGAATAGTTATTCCAGTGATCGTACATTTCAGCAAATAAATACCTTTTGCTTTCCTTGATGGGATATGGAAACACATCATCGGGAATGAGATACTTGACGTCGTCCGAGGTCTTACATTTGGAATAATTCATCACTGAAACAGCGCCAATATGGACATTTCTTAGGTTGTCCCAGCCGCCCCCCGGAAGAACCTCGAAGTGATAAACTCCGCTTGTAAGAGGACAGCCGGTTTCGTGGATCGCCAACTGGAAATCGGGTTGAAGAGTCATTTTCAGCGGAAACAAGACTACATGCAAGTAGGACCAACGAAACTTATAATAATAATAATAACAGATTTATACCGCGCCAGTATCCTACTGTTCAAAGGCGCCTACAAGAACTTTAAAATTAACGCTTAAGACAGCTAATATTAATTATAAAAGGCTTTTCTAAAAAGAAAAGTTTTTAATCTACTTTAAGCATCAAATCTTGAAACAATCCAAATGTTTGGTAAAACCCAGCCGAGAGCGCCATCACAAATAGTCTATTGGCCAAGTCTTTACAGCTTGGATGTGGTTGCTCAGAGACGGAATACCGCTGTACCCTTTATCGACAGTATGAGAGTTATTCTAGAAAGTATGATGATCATATGAACCACCGCAACGGAAACGTGATAAATCATAAGACTTTACAAGCACTTGTGCATGTTTTTCAACATTAGCCAAGTGTTCTCCGTAAAAAAACTCGAAATCACTTAGACTGCTGTTTGTTTAATTGGTTTTTTTGTTTGTTTGTTTGTTTTTGCCGAAAGTGATGAGTCCTTAAGAGTCTTAAAGAAAAATTTCTGTACTCATTTAATAAACACGGAAAGCACATGACAATCTAGATATGACATGACACGATGGTCATATCAATCACATGATGGAACTTTAGGCATCAAATCTATAAACATCGATAACTCATAAGAAAAAGAATCCCCTTGTCAGTTTCAAATTATTTTCGTTTTCTATTGATTTCCTATCCTATTTTCAGTAAGATTAAGCAAATACTGTTTTATTTCACTGCATTTCCATTCATACTTAGTGGAATTAAGGTATGGGAATAATCGGTGATGATCATATGAACCACCGCAACGGAAACGTGATAAATCATAAGACTTTACAAGCACTTGTGCATGTTTTTCAACATTAGCCAAGTGTTCTCCGTAAAACAACTCGAAATCACTTAGACTGCTGTTTGTTTAATTGGTTTTTTTGTTTGTTTGTTTGTTTGTTTTTGCTGAAAGTGATGAGTCCTTAAGAGTCTTAAAGAAAAATTTCTGTACTCATTTAATAAACACGGAAAGCACATGACAATCTGGATATGACATGACACGATGGTCATATCAATCACATGATGGAACTTTAGGCATCAAATCTATAAACATCGATAACTCATAAGAAAAAGAATCCCCTTGTCAGTTTCAAATTATTTTCGTTTTCTATTGATTTCCTATCCTATTTTCAGTAAGATTAAGCAAATACTGTTTTATTTCACTGCATTTCCATTCATACTTAGTGGAATTAAGGTATGGGAATAATCGGTGGCCAGCAGACTAAACCAGGCCAGAACAGCTGGGCTAAAGGAACACAGCGGTCTTCGTGCATGCGAATAGGTGCTTTCAGGTAGCTTTCAGGTTGTCAGGATCAAGTTAGTTTTTTTTTTATTTTTTAATTTTTTTATGCACACTTATTCTACTAAAAATACAACAACGAGAAAGAGAAAAAGAAGAAAAAAAAAAGAAGAGAGGTCTAACTATACATGAATTTACACAAAGCTTTCGAGTTGGCCACTACCACAGAGCAGTTACAGATGGGTGAAAGTTAAATACACTTAAGGAGATAGCACATATACTAAATAGTTAAAATAGTAAAATAGAGCTCTATGATAGGCTAAAGTTGTTCAAGATGTCTGCCTGCCAAACAGGAAGAGTTTATATTCTTTTTTAAAGCTTTTGGCGGGGAGACACTATTTTAATAGGTATCGTTTGCCAGATCTGTGATGCTACCACACTAAATCTTGCTAGACCATGATTGGTTCTAGAGAATGGTCTGTACAAGTTTTGATTAGTGGCGTACCTAGTAGAGTAATTATGGACAGCTGAAGCTGGTTGGGCCAGATCATAGAGGACTGGAGGTATATTCTTTTTTCGATATTGAATTTTATGCACAAGAGAGCCAATTTTTAATTTAAAAATATTTTCTAATCTTAAGATTTCTAGTAGTGTGAAATATGGTGTATAACTTTCTCTTTTGCTAGCAAAGAAGATGCTGCGGATACCTTTGTTTTGACTTATTTTGATTTTATTTAACCTGGCTTGGTATGCAGTTCCCCAGCACATCAATCCATATGTTAGATATGGATATATGAGAGTATAGTACAGTTTTTTGAGCGTGCTCACACGTAAATAATGTCTAAGCTTAGATAGAATTCCGATGTTTTTTGTTATTTTATTGTTTATGTGCTGGAGCTGAGCATCCCATTTTAAATGTTCCTCAATAAAAACCCCCAAATATTTTATCTGAGATTTTTGTTCCATATTGCAAGCTGTAATTCTGATATTTGTTCTCTTTTAAGTGAAGTAATAATCATATAATTAGTCTTCTTGAAATTAATTGACGGCATATTTGCAGCACAGTATTTTAAGACCTTTCTAAGTTCTTCATCAATAACTGATTGGAGCTGTTCAGGGTCTTTTGAAGAATAAAACATATCTGTATCATCTGCAAAAATCCTAAAAGCTAATTTCTCTGAAGACCTAGGCAAATCGTTAATATACAACAGAAACAGCAACGGACCTAGTGTGGAGCCTTGGGGTACACCGCATGTAATAGTTTTCAGGCTAGATTCTGTATTACCAACTTTGACATATTGCTTACGATTAGTTATAGTTATTAGCTCGAAAACCATGCATGGGGGACTCCTCGGATCGGTTTCCATTTTTTTCTCACGAGTTACAATCAAACACACTCGCCAGTAAGTCACGGTGTTTTAAAAGCGTATAACATGTTAGTGAAGCTCAAAAAAGAATTGTAAAAAAACAGGATACCCTTTAAGTAAGCTTTGTGTTCGTTAAGTCTGGGAGTTTTCTTTCCCCTACTTTTGTTTTCCCTTTACAGATTTCTGTGAACGTTTCAAATTTCTTTCGCTTTTTTTTTTTCTTTGCGAGACAGTGGTTTGTAGAAATGAAAATAAACAATTTAAAAAATCGAGTTTCCAGATGGGATTTGAACCCACGACCCTCCGTGATCTAGTCGGATGCTCTAACCACTGAGCTACAGGAGACTCTATGGTGAGCAAGGGTCAATTAGTGGGTATTGACTGGAACCGCATCACGCGGCTACACAGCCAAACATCAGCTAGCGCATAGAAGCTCACTAACAGCATCACGCTGTCACATTAAAGCATCACATGCATTAAAGCATCACATGCAGCCAACCAGCCTCCAAAGTGAGCATGTAGAAATGAAAATAAACAATTTAAAAAATCGAGTTTCCAGATGGGATTTGAACCCTTGCTCACCATAGAGTCTCCTGTAGCTCAGTGGTTAGAGCATCCGACTAGATCACGGAGGGTCGTGGGTTCAAATCCCATCTGGAAACTCGAGACAGTGGTTGTTTCTTTTTTGTTTTCTTTTTCTTGTTCAATTTGTGTTTCTGAGTGATTGTGTCTCACGGCCAAAAGCAATTCCAATTTAAAATAATTTCTTGCTTAGTGTTATGAGATGGCTTTTCTCAGTCGTTTTTTACGCCTTTTAATTTTAATTAAATGACGGTATTTGGTCTTTCAAAGTCAGCTATTTAAGAGGAGCCATAGATAGAACCAATCAGCAGTTTCGGGCTCCAAGTCTGTGGAGTCAAGCGAATGACAAACAGCGCGAAGGGGTGGGGAGGCGGCTTAATATGGAGACTAGCTGTGATCTCTCTCGCGGTAACAGGTTTTCCGGAAGCTGGTGAGTTAGGTGGAATGAGGTATTGAAAGAATACTTACGCCATTTTTTGGGCTGGGTGCTCCTTTTCACTCACCGAGAGCCTTGCACAGGCTAAGCAATCAAAGGTGAGCTGAACCACAGGGTGAATATTGAATATGGGCCGACTGCCTTCAAAATGCACGCAATAGTTACCAAACCAAAGGAGCTTTCCCTCCCATCCAAAACACCCCAACAACTTAATAAGAATTTTAAAAAAGAGTATCGTGTACTTGTTATCTTCCTAAAATTGCAGCCCTGAAATAAAGGTTAACATTATAAAACCCTAAGGTGCATGATTTGTATCTGGTAAGCCAACTGTATGTCTAATTGTTGGAAAACCTCTTTTTTTTGATGCTTGAAATCTCCAGCGATTTTCGTTCTCAAAGGATTGGGGAGAGAATGACCTTTGCAAACAAAAGGGGGTGCTTGCAGGCCACAAGTAACTCATTCAGAGAATGAGAAAATCTCGCGGTCAGGTTTGGAAGATTCTCTCCTTCTTTGTATCTGAATTCTAACTTCGTTAGAAGGTCTCTACCAGCTCACTTAATTAATTATTCATGTATTCATTTATCTAATTATTTGCCAACTTATTAATTTCTTTAGCGTGGTTCAATGCGAATAAAGTTATTTAAACCGACTACTGAAGAGACAGAACACCTTTTTGATAACGTTAACGACACAGTTGTAGTTATGAAGTTAGAGAGCTCAACATAATGATCCAGTGTATGTCCGATTCGATATGGAGGAATTGCCAAATGAGTGTCGAAAGTAATCCAGAATTGCTTTGTTTTTGCTTATTTCGATCTGTGATTGGTCTAGAAAACTTACACCACTCGTTCAACCAATCAGATGCAAAATGAAAACCAATTCATGACTGTGTCGCCCGCGTTTTCCCGCGCTTGAGGCAGTTTGGTTCTTATTGGCTCTTCAGTAAAGGTATTTTTCTTACTTCTGATTGGCTGTTATCATTAATGTGGTCTTGGTCTACGACATTCAATCGAAAAGCGCTCCATCACTGAGTAAATAGGTGTAACCGTACTTTATCAAACAACCATCATTTGTTTACATTCTTCGTGCTTCAAAAAATTAGGGTTATTTCTTCCATAACACTTACAACAGAACAAGCGCTTATGTTAGAGTATGTCAATTGAAAAACAACTATCATAAAATGCATTTATCGCAAAATGTCGACTTCAAAAACGTTTAAAGAGACACTAAGCTATGATCTTAACAAATTTCCTGTTGACATTTGTTAACCTTGAATAAAATGAAAAAGTTGTTGCGTAATTTAAACTTGTGGGCTTCCTTGCTCAGTGACAGCGCCATACCCAGCGGAATTCAGTGGCTCCATCAAACCGCTGCTTTCTCTTTGAACGGTCTTATGGCGACGCCAGCCAATGACCATGGCGGCGATCAGCAATCCAGCCAATGCTGTTACACCAAAAGTAATACCAGCCGCTGCCCCAGCACCCATGGTATCACTGGAACTCTGCGAGGAAGACTTTTGTTTGCCATGACCGGAGGCTTTCAAAGTTGCTCGTGCGGGATCCATACCTATTATTGCTGGACCGTCTAGGTTGGTTTCGGCTGCAAAGACAGCGACAGAGCTAGACGCAAAAGATACATGAGACGTGTTTTATTAATTTCCTGGGTAGATCCAGCTCTTTGAGGTAATGAGGAAAGTCAGTTCAGTTGTCTGTGCAAATAAAGTTAGTTCCCTTGTCTCTTAATTCGTTATTACTCTGTTCGATTGTTGATTTGTTGATGCTGTCTTCTGTCCAAAACCACCTTCAGAGACCGGCATTATTTATTGCGGGGGATGGGGCGGAAGAGTGGAACTCGAAGGATTTTGGTTGTGTCAAGATGAAATTTAAATGATCTGCCCCATAAGGATCTGTAGTAATCCGACGATCCCCCCTCCCCCCCCCCCTTTACTGACAGTCAATGTTCTTTAGTCCCCCTTTAAACTCTTTTACAAAAAGCCTGACCCCTGAAAACAAAGTAATTCCCGACCCTCTCCCCAGTGGTAACGAAAACACGATGCAGTTATTCGACTGGCAAACGACACCTCTCTTTACTCTGATGATGGCTTCATTGTCACTGAGAAAAGGCCGTTTTAATACTATCCTCGCCTGGAATATCATACTATTAGATTGACTCTTCAATGTAGGTTTAAATCGTGTAATATTCTACCCAGTAAGCGAAATTCCCTACCCTTACCTTTTGGTCGCCAAAACCCAATGTGGTGAGTTGGATCGTTTAAACCAAATTTGTCCGGTGTCATTGTTGATCACGAGCAAGGGCACAGTGTACTTGTAAATTTTGGGCGCATTCGAGTAAGGAGGTCTTTTGATGATGGGAAACCCCTGGCTGTTAAATACATTCGACTTCACGCAGAAGTTGATCTCACAATCTTCGTCAATGGCTCCCAAATGTTGAGAATAACCAATTGGACAGGTTTTGGGCCATACCGACGGACTAGACTGTTCCACGAACAACTCCAGGCTTGAGTGACCTGCAAAGTAACAAAGGGTAAAACGGATAACCAAACAACTAAAGGAAGATTTAGATGGGTAACCGCTGTCTTTACCTGTCTCTGTGTTCGATGATAGAGAACGCGGTCCTTAGTCAGATATGAGTAAGACTAACTGAGACATTTATTAACGGCGATTAACTGGAACGCGAATGATAAAGATTTTAAGGCATTGGTTTAGCCACCTCGCAGCAGGGGGCGAGAATGAATGACATCATTGCTAAGCCATGTTCAGGCTTTACAGCGAAAGAGAAAGAGCTTGAGAGCGATGTCGGCTTTGTTCCTCGAACAAACAAATTTCGCGAACGATCTCTTTCACTACGATCTCATCACAGCCTGTGATATACTGTATATCGCTAGATGTCAACAAGCATTTCCCTTATGTAGGTTCTGTCAACATTTACTTCCGCTGTTGCTTTATTTTCTGCACGGATACTTTTACCTGTCGGCAGGAGATGGCTTCTGAATTTATGCAACTCGAAAGCACACGAAACTTTCTCGCTCATATTTGTTTTCGTTCTCATGAACTCGGTAATATTCACCCGTGTTCTAAAGGTCGGGTATGAAAAGAAGTGTCGTACGTTTTCACCAAGCTGGAGGAAAAAAAAAAGTTATCGGATCACACCGATAAGGAAGTTATTGGTAACGCGACACAATCAAAGAAGCTGGAAATTACTTGAATGGAACAAAGTTTTAAGGGAAAATATGTAATAAAAGGTAAGCGAAAGAAACAACCTTACCAACGTTGGAAAACAAAGCGGCCCGAAAATTGTTAATGAGCTGTAGGTCGGCTGTTTGGTAATTGAAACCAAAATGCTAAGCTCCACATTCATCATGCCTGTAAAGCTTTCTAGAGGTCCTTTCATATAACTTTGCAACAAAACGATACATTGAGAGAACCCGGGCCTCGATAGACACAACTTTTTCAGAATTGTAACCATGAAAAAGCAAGAATAGAGTGCGCGTGCTGACCTTAAAGCAATTAGGCGTTATTTAGGTTTGAGAATTTGTAGCAATCAACAAGGATAAAAAAAAACCCAGTTCTTTAGAAGGAAAAAATAAAAACAAGGAAGAAAATAAAGCCATTTAGCTCAAAGGGTCTAGTTCAATGTAGCCCTTCAACCTTTAAAAGTGCTAAGTATGTAACTTCTCTTCGCAGTCTTAGCCCTGAAACGAACATTAAGGTCACGAATATAAAATAAATTGTCATTTATCAAAGAAGCTCTTGCTCGTCAAACAATTTCTCCTTGTCGTTACCATAGTGAATGTCTAGAGGAAAGTAGGGAGAATATGCCTACCGATGTAAGGGTGTAAAACGGGAAAGGGAGGTGACATACCGTTTGATCCTTTGGCACTATCTGCAGATTTCTTCACACCAAGAGGATTACCAGCATTGCAACTGAAGAAGCCACCAAAAGGTACAGACCGCTGGACGCCAAGCTCGTAGTCATCGCTCACACAGACATGCATGGTGGCTCCAAAGCGCAGGGCGTAAAACTTCAATGGGCAGCTGTGATCTTGTGTGACTGGGTTCTTTAACACGTCGCTGTAGAGTCCACCAAAAAGATACCCCGTATTAGGAGGCGCCAAACCCTTCGCAACACACCAGTAGGTGTAGTAGTTGGAGAATCCACAAAGGTTGTGACAGCTTTTAAAAACAAACCATCCGTGGCATTCGCGATGGCAGCTTTGTGGTGTGCGACCTTGATGTACCATAACTGCTTCATACCCATTACTACAGGTAAAGTCGGCTGTGAGAGGGTTCTTCTGGACAAAGGACCCACAAGGATTACTGGCTGGAGAGCCCTCACATTGGCACGTTTGATAGACACCCCCAAACGTGTAGTTATTGGTTGGGCTCCCGCAAGATCCATCATCGAGGTTGGCCTGAAAGCTGAAGTTCGGAGAGTCCATTTTGGTGCATCCTCTGATGGTGTTGTGCTCATAGTACTGATTTATGGCTTTTTCAACGACTTTGGTTAGTTTAAAGAGCAGTTCTTCAGACAGTTCTGGTACACTTCCAGGTGTAATTGCAAAATGAAGAGGGTCACCTGATCGATCAACTGCAACCAGCTCGTCTGCCATTTGGTCTTCCCATTTATTGATGGTAAAATTCGCCCTGAATGGAGGTCCTCCAAATGTATATACCGTGGAATAAACCGTGTTCTGTGTATATTGATCCAAAAATTTTTTGTCAGTTGTCTGAGTATAGCTCGCACTGGCTCCAAACACCCCGAAAAAAGATGCACTCGCTCCTGCTGCAATCTTACTTTTGTCTTTATCGAAATCACCCACAAATTTCCTCTTCAAGTGATCGACTTTAGCCAGAACTGCTCCAGCCTTGACAGTTGTAACATAGTGCGTTCCGAAATCTCCAACCAATACCTGCGCGAGAAAACTGGCAAAGGCAGTATTGTTGTGCTGTAAGTGAGAAGCGATTTCAAGCAAACGTGACTTGAACCCTAGCTGTAGAGGGGCATTGGGTTGGAGTTTCACCGTGTACAAATGATGGCGTACTTGCGCTCGTGTGCTGACAGTCTTACCTTCCACTTGATGTTTCTTCACTGATTCGAACTCAGAAGAATACGAACCACTTATTCTTGCAAAATGAAATTTTCCCGAAGCTTCATCATTGATAGACTTCGTTGTGGTGGACAAATAGTCATTCCAGTGATCGTACATTTCAGCGAATTCATGCACTTTGCTTTCCTTGACAGGATACAAGAACACATCATCGGGAATGAGATACTTGCCGTCGTCCGAAGTCTTACAATTGGAATAATTCATCACAGAAACGGCGCCCATATGGAGATTTCTTAGGTTGTCCCAGCCGCCTCCCGGAAGAACCTCGAAGCGATAAACGCCGCTTGTAAGAGGACAGTTTCGTGAATCGCCAACTAGAAATCGGGGTGATGAATCATTTTCCGCGGAAACAAGACCACATCCAAGTAGTACCAAAGAAACTTGAAACAATCCAAATGTTTGGAAAAACCCAGCCGCTAGCGCCATCACAAATAGTTCATTGGCTACGTAGAAGGTGGCTAATAACATCTTTACAGCTTGGATGTGGTTGCTCGGTGAAGGGGAATATCGCTGTATCCTTTATCAACAATGTAACAGATCTTCTAGAAAGCATGATGATCATCACATGAATCATGGCAACGGAAACGTGATGAATCATAAGACTTCACAAGCACGTGTACGTGTTTTATACAGTAGAGTAACAGTCAACCCAAAATCTACCAAATCGCTCAAATTCGCCATTTAGAACCACAGAAACGACAATACACGGCAAGTGAGGTAGGTTTACATTTATTTTGAGCCTTAACATAGACATTCCTCGATATAAGTCTACGATATTACGACTCTTCAATATTCTCCCATACATTTATTTTTATTTCGAAGAAACGACCAGACACGCCGCTTGTGTGGGCCCCCTGTGTCTTTATCAACAGTATAATTATTCTAGAAAGCATGATGATTATATGAACCAGGCCAACGGAAACGTGATGAATCATAAGATTTTACGAGTACGTGTGCATGTTTTTTCAGCCTGCATTGTGGATCCCTTCAAATTTGTTAGCGAAGTGTTCTCGGTAAAGCAACTCGAAATCACTCAGAGTTATTGTTTATTTGTTTTTGTTTGTTTGTTTGCTTGTTTGTTTTGTGGGAAGTGATGAGTCCTTAAGAGTTTTAGAGAATATTTTCTGTTACCATTTAAACATGGAAAGCATAAGATAGTCTGGATATAACGTGACGTGATGAAAATATCAATACGGAGACTAGCTGTGATCTTTCTCGCAGAACCCTACACTGCACATTTGACATGTTTACACGGTAACAGGTTTTCCGGAAGCTGATGAGTTAGGTGTGTTACGTGCACGAATGACCAACAAATGTCCGCTAACAAAGCATATATGAAAATAGACTCCCGAGTACGATATATGGCACGCAACAAAAATGTAATAACAAGCAGTTACCCATTTTAACTATTATTTAATTAGTTTTACATTGTCTAATTGACTTAGGTTAAAGATGAAGTTAAGCAGTTCATAAAGCAGGCTTACAATCCTTCATGCCGTGTAAGTGTTCGTCGTCTTGATCAACTTCCAATTCCAACATCCACCGACTGAAGACCACAGCGCTTGGCTTTCTTGATTCATGACTTTCTTTCCGTGTACACAAATTCTTCCGGAGGACTCCATAGTAAACTCTGTATTCTCTATCTTCTTCCTCTCTCGACTATCGTCTTTTTCTTCTCTTTCTTCTCTCCGGATATCGCAAGGTCAAAAGGTCATAGCCTCGTCACATCATAGCTTCCAAAAGTTCAGTCAGCAAGCCACGAGGGTAAGCCCTCGGGAAAATCTCTTTTGTACTTCTCACAAGCCAGCTTTTACACATTTACTTTAGTTATCTAGAATGTTCTATTACTATTTATAGCGTATCACAAGTTGTACTATTTTTGGAAACTGCTGAGTCACATGAAAGAAGTTTCTGGAATATTACAGATCATAGATAATTCTAGAAAAGTCTGGGATTGCGTGACAGATTCAGTAAAAATAATTCAATCCTCGTAACAGGTGGAATGAGTTATTGAAAGAATACTTACGCCTTTTTTGGGCTGGGTGCCCCTTTTCACTCGTTTTTATTCACCGAGAGCCTTGCACAGGCTAAGCAACCAAAGGTGAGCAGAACCACAGGGTGAATATCCATTATGAGCCGACTGCCCTCAAAAGGCACGCAAATAGCTACCAAACCAAAGGAACTTTCCCTCCCATCCCAAGACACCCCAACAACTTGATAAGAATTTTAAAAAGGATTATCGAGTGCTTGTTATCTTCCTAAAATTGCAGCCCTGAAATAAAGGTTAACATGATAAAACCCTAAGGTGTATGATTTGTATCTGGTATGCCAAATGTATGTCTAATTGTTGGTAAACCTCTTTCTTTTGATGCTTGAAATCTCCAGTGATATTTGTTCTCAAAGGTTTGGAGAGAGGCTGACCTTTTGAAACGAAATGGGGGTACTTGCAGGCCACAAGAATCTCATTCAGAAAATGAGAAAATCTAGCGGTCAGGTTTGGAAGATTCTCTCCATCTTTTTATCTGAATTCTAACTTCGTTATATGGTCTCTACTAGCTCACTTAATTAATTATTCATATATTCATTTATCTATTTATTTGCAAACTCATTAATTTCTTTAGCGTGGTTCAATGCGAATGAAGTTATTTAAACCGACTACTGAAGAGACTGAACACCTTTTTGATAACGTTAACGACACAGTTCTAGTCATGAAGTTAGAGAGCTCAACATAATGATCCAGTGTATGTCCGATTCGATATAGAGGAATTGCCAACTGAGTGTCGAAAGTAATCCAGAATTGCTTTGTTTTTGCTTACTTCGATCTGTGATTGGTCCATTGAAAACTTACACCACTCTCTCAACCTATCAGATGCAAAATTAAAACCAATTCATGACTGTGTTGCGCACGTTTTCCCGTGCTTGAGGCAGTTTGGTTCTTATTGGCTCTTAAAGGTATTTTTCTTACTACTGATTGGCTGTTATCATTAATTTGGGTTTGGTCTACGACACTCAATCGAAAAGCGCTCCATCACTGAGTAAATAGGTGTAACCGTACTTTATCAAACAACCATCATTTGTTTACATTCTTCGTGCCTCAAAAATTAGGGTTATTTCTTCCATAACACTTACAACAGAACAAGCGCTTATGTTAGAGTATGTCAATTGAAAAACAACTATCATAAAACGCATTTATTGCAAAATTTCGAGTTCAAAAACGTTTAAAGAGACACTAAGCTATGACCTGGACAAATTTCTTGTTGACATTCGTTAACCTTGAATAAAATGAAAAAGTTGTTGCGTAATTTAAACTTGTGGGCTTCCTTGCTCAGTGACAGCGCCATACCCAGCGGAATTCAGTGGCTCTATCAAACCGCTGCTTTCTCTTTGAACGGTCTTATGGCGACGCCAGCCAATGACCATGGCGGCGATCAGCAATCCAGCCAATGCTGTTACACCAAAAGTAATACCAGCCGCTGCCCCAGCACCCATGGTATCACTGGAACTCTGCGAGGAAGACTTTTGTTTGCCATGAGTGGAAGCTTTCAAGTTTACTTGTGCGGGATCCATACCTATTATTGCTGGACCGTCTAGGTTGGTTTCGGCCGCAAAGACAGCGACAGAGCTAGAAGCAAAAGATACAGGAGAAATGTTTGATTAATTCCCTGGGTAGATCCAGCTCTTTGAGGTAATGAGGAAAGTCAGTTCGGTCGTCTGTGCAAATAAAGTTAGTTCCCTTGTCTCTTGATTTGTTATTATTCTGTTCGATTGTTGGTTTGTCTATGCTGTCTTCTGCCCAAAACCTTCAGAGACCGGGATTATTTATTGCGAGGAGAGGGGGGAGGGGAGGCGGAAGAGGAGCACTCGAAGGATTTTGGTTGTGTCAAGATAAAATTTAAATAGTCTACCCCATAAGGATCTGTAGTAATCTAATGACCCCCCCCCCCTTATTGACAGTCAGTGTTCTTTAGTCCCCCTTTAAAGTCTTTTACAAAAAGCCTGACCCCTTCCTTTCCCCATGAAAACCAAGTAATCCCCGGCCTTCTCCCCAGTGGTAACGAAAACACGATGCAGTTATTCGACTGTCAAATGACACCTCACTTTACTCTGATGATAGCGTCATTGTCACGAAGAAAAGGCCGTTTTAATACTATCCTCGCCTGGGAAATCATACTACTAGATTGACTCTTTAATGTAGGTTTAAATCGTGTAATATTCTACCCAGTAAGCGAAATTCCTTTCACTTGCCTTTTAGTCGCCAACACCCAATGTGGTAAGTTGGATCGTTTAAACCAAATTTGTCCGGTGTCATTGTTGATCACGAGCAAGGGCACAGTGTATTTGTAAATTTTGGGCGCATTTGAGTAAGGGGGTCTTTTGATGATGGGGAATCCCTTGCTGTTAAATACATTCGACTTCACGCAGAAGTTGATCTCACAATTTTCTTCAATGGCTCCCAAATGCTGAGAATAACCAATTGGACAGGTTTTTGGCCATACCGACGAACCAGACTGTTTCACGAACAACTCCAGGCTTGAGTGACCTGCAAAGAAACAGAGGGCAAAACGAATAAGCGAGCTTGCATGCGAGCCTGCACAAACTTCTTGTTGACAAAATCAACAGAGATTTGGAGGAACTGTGAGTGACCGCTTCAATGAAACATGCTTTTCCCTCGTGGAGTAGATTGACATTCAGGCTAGCTCCAATCTTTCCAATCTACACCTACAAAAACAGTCCGCCTTGACTCTATTCGCTGGCTACCTTCTTGTAGTGAGGAAAGACAAATCATCACAGCGACAAAATTCGAAGTAGAGTAAAGGAAATCATGTTTCCTTACAATTCATCCATGTTTTTGAGGTTGCCATGTTTTAAAGTTAGAGTTAAAAAGGAGTGTCATTCATTTTCATCAGGCAAGAGGGAAAAAAACTAATTGGTTAACACCGATGAGGAAGGGAAAATACTTGGACTGAACAAAGTTTCAAAGGAAACATGTCTGTAAAGGTAAGCGAAAGAAACAGCCATACCTACATTGGGAAACAAAGCGCAAAAATTGTTAATGGTTGTGGGTTAGCGGTTTGGTAATTGAAACCAAAAGGTTAAGCCCCACATTCATTGTCTGGTTAAATGCTCTTAATGCCAGTGAAGCTTCCTAGAGGTCATTTCAGATACATTTGCATCAAAAAGATACGCTGGAATAATAATAATAATAATAATAATAATAATAATAATAATAATAATTATAATAATAATGATAATAATAATAATAACCGCCTCCCGGTTAGCTCAATTGGTTAAGCGCCGGACTGTTGTGCGGGAGGTCGAGGGTTCGAGCCCCGGCCGGACCAATACTCAGGGTCTTAAAATAATTGAGAAGAATATGCTACCTTTCTATGACATCGATCAAGAAACGGTTAGATATTCTAGTCTTCTCGGATAGGGACGAATAAATGGAGGTCCCGTCTCCTGCATCTATTCATTAGTTAATTTGGTTAGGCAGGGGACGTTAAAGAACCCACTTCACGAGATTACTGTGATGTGGTCTGGCCTGGTTACTGGGAATTGGGGGAAGGGGGCATCTGTTATATTCGCCTTCATTTGATTGTAAACTGCTTAGCAGTCTGGTAAAGTCCCCCGCACAGTGTTGTAAAGCGCCATGAGTTCAAGATATGAGCGCTATATAAATACAAGCTATTATTATTATTATTATTATTAATTATCATTTATCAAAGAAGCTCTTGATCGTTAAAGTGCCCATAATGTCAAAAAACTTTTTTCGCTCATCTAATTCTACATTTCCCCAAATGAACTTCGGTGAATAATTTTTTCGATTTGGA
Source organism: Stylophora pistillata (assembly GCF_964205215.1). Classification (NCBI taxonomy): domain Eukaryota; kingdom Metazoa; phylum Cnidaria; class Anthozoa; order Scleractinia; family Pocilloporidae; genus Stylophora; species Stylophora pistillata. The sequence goes on along the minus strand of NC_142522.1, from coordinate 19,464,860 downwards.
TAAAACGCGATTTTTTTTACGAATTTTTACAAAGTTCAAAATTCTATTTTCTTACGGTCGACTCCTGCCGCTGATCACAAGAAAAACGTGCTCAAAATGACCACGTGACTGATGTCTGTGACGTAGGTTCAGGAACCTCACTTTACCTTAAAGTTCATATAAATACACTGGTCGAGTGCGGGTCGTTTACGATACTGTGAGCTTACGATATTGTGACCACACTGAAGCAAATTCCCACTCGTTTTCAAGTCAGATAAGTCACAACCTAAAATCACGTGTTCCTGAACCTACGTCACGACTCCCTTTAAACCGAGGAAGACTGGTGCGAATGGTGGACAAAAATGGCGGCAAATTTGAATGTCTTTAAAAAAATCATAAAAAAATTGCGTTTTATCCAAATCGCACATTTTTTTCGCAGAAGTTCATTTGGTGAAATGTAGAATTAGATGAGCAAAAAAACATTTTTTGACATTATGGGCACTTTAAACAATTCCTCCCTGTCGTTACTATTACTAGTAAATGTCTGAAGAAAAGTCGGGAGAATATGCCTACCGACTTAAGGGTGTAAAACGGGAAAGGGAGGAAACATACCGTTTGATCCTTTGGCACGGCTGGAAGATTTCTTCACACCTAGAGGATTACCAGTATTACAACTGAAGAAGCCACCAAAAGGCACAGACTGCTGAAAGCCTAGCTCGTAGTCATCGCTCACACAGACATGCATGGTGGCTCCAAAGCGCAGGGCGTAAAACTTCAATGGACAGCTGTGATCTTGTGTGACTGGGTTCTTTAACACATTGCTGTAGAGTCCACCAAAGAGATACCCTGTGTTAGGAGGCACCGCACCCTTCGCAACACACCAGTAGGTGTAGTAATTGGCAAATCCACAATAGGTGTCGCAGCTTTTAAAAATCCACCAACCGTGGCATTCGCGATGGCAGGTTTGTGGTGTGCGACCTTGATGTACCATGACTGGTTCATAACCATTACTACAGGTGTAGTCGGCTGTGAGAGGGTTCTTCTGAACAAAGGACCCACATGGATTACTGGATGGAGAGCCCTCACATTGGCACGTTTGATAGACACCCCCAAACGTGTAGTTATTGGTTGGGCTCTCGCAAGATCCATCATCGAGGTTGGCCTGAAAGCTGAAGTCCGGAGAGTCCATCTTGGTGCATCCTTTGATGGTGTTGTGCTCATAGTACTGCTTTATGGCTTTTTCGACGACGCTGGCTAGTTTGAAGACCAGTTCTTCAGACAGTTCTGGTACACTTCCATGTGTAATTGCAAAATATAGAGGGTCACCTGACCGATCAACTGCAACCAGCTCGTCCGCCATTTGGTCTTCCCACTCATTGATGGTAAAATTCACCCTGAAGGGAGGTCCTCCAAATGTATATACTGTGGAATATGCAGTGTTCTTTGTATATTGATCTAAAACTTTTTTGTCAGTTGTCTGAGTATAGCTCGCACTGGCTCCAAACACCCCGAAAAAAGATGCACTTGCTGCTGCTGTGATCTTACTTTTATCTTCATCGAAATCAGCCACAAATTTCTTTGTCAAGTGATCCACTTTGGCCAGGGCTGCTCCAGCCTTGACACTTGTAACATAGTGCGTTCCGAAATCTCGAACCAATACCTGCGCGAGAAAACTCGCATAGGCAGTATTGTTGTGCTGTAAGTGGGAAGCGATTTCGAGCAAACGCGACTTGAACGCCGGCTGTAGAGGGGCATCGGGTTGGAGTTTCACCGTGTACAAATCATGGCGTAGTTGCGCTCGTGTGGTTACAGACTTGTCTTCCACTTGATGTTTCTTCACTGATTCGAACTCAGAAGAGTATGAACCACTTACGCTTCCAAAACCAAATGTGCCCGAAGCTTCAGCATTGATAGACTTCGTTGTGGTGGACGAATAGTTATTCCAGTGATCGTACATTTCAGCGAATACATGCACTTTGCTTTCCTTGACAGGATACAAGAACACATCATCGGGAATGAGATACTTGCCGTCGTCCGAAGTCTTACATTTGGAATAATTCATGACTGAAACAGCGCCCATATGGAGATTTCTTAGGTTGTCCCAGCCGCCTCCCGGAAGAACCTCGAAGCGATAAACGCCGCTTGCAAGAGGACAGTTTCGTGGATCGCCAACTGGAAATCGGGGTGAAGAATCATTTTCAGAGGAAACGAGACCACATCCAAGAACGACCAAAGAAATTTGAAACAATCCAAACGCTCGGTAGAACGTTAACCCAGGCAATAGTGCCATCACAAATCTGATTAGAAACGAAAAGGCTCTGTTTCTTTTAACGAGTGTTCTCGGTTATTTCCGTATGTATGATTCTCATGTGATCCAAGGGGGATTCTAATTTTCGGTTTCGTATTATCTTTCACCTGCGTTCCATCCCCGTTACAGATTCGTTCAAGGTATAAACAATGGTGTCACATAAGGAAACTGAAACCTGAACGTGCTTCGACGTGTCTACAAAATATACTCTGTGTTACCCCCAGTACGTCGTTCTATGGCTTCATGTAGTTATGCCGCTGACAATTATTTCATAAAGAGGAAGAAACAAGCGTTTAATTAGGTTGGGTACGTTGTAATTATGCGTGTCAGAAAACTGAGTTATCGAAAATAAGGATCATTATCAATAGCTGGGAACAGACCCTTATATAAGACTACCATGACATTTTATTCAAAACCCCCTTATGTAAATCATCATCGCTACATAGCGACAATATAGAGGTACAAATATAAAACCCCTGGATGTCAACTACGGTTCTGACCTTCACGATCGACGATCGATATCAACATCTGCGCGCAGACTCCTAGATGTAACATTTTACCATCGCAATAAACAACTGGACACACGTTTAACGTGGATGTGACAGTTTAAGTTCAATTAATCAATATCAACATCTGGGCACAGAATACGCACTGTATGTAAAGAGTCACGATCAACACAGACCCCTAACCGTAAGATACTAAGATAAGTAGCAACATCTGCCTACAGCCCATCATGTAAGACACATTGATTAAAACCCATGGATGTAAGAAACAACGAACAATATCAACATCTGGGCACAGCCCACTCGTGTAAGACACACTAATATAAACCCCCGAACGTAAGGAGCAACGATCAATATCAACATCTGGGCACAGCGCTGTCGTGTAAGACACACTGAAGCAAACCCCTGAACGTGGGGAACAACGATCAATATCAACATCTGGGCACATTCATTCATATAAAACACACTGATATAAACCCCTGAATGTAAGACTCCTGATTGTAAGAACCCCTGACTGTAAGATCCCTGATTGTAAGAACCCCTGATTTCAAGAACCCCTGACTGTAAGAACCCCTGATTGTAAGAACCCCTGAATGTAAGACCCCTGATTGTAAGAACCCTTGATTGTAAGAACCCCTGACTGTAAGACCCCTGATTGTAAGAACCCCTGATTTTAAGAACCCCTGACTGTAAGACCCCTGATTGTAAGAACCCCTGATTTTAAGAACCCCTGACTGTAAGACCCCTGATTGTAAGAACCCCTGACTGTAAGACCCCTGATTGTAAGAACCCCTGATTGTAAGAACCCCTGACTGTAAGACCCCTGATTGTAAGAACCCCTGATTGTAAGAACCTGACTGTAAGACCCCTGATTGTAAGAACCCCTGACTGTAAGAACCCGTTTGTAAGAACCCCTGACTGTAAGACCCCTGATTGTAAGAACTCCTGACTGTAAGAACCCCTGATTGTAAGAACCCCTGACTGTAAGAACCCCTGATTGTAAGAACCCCTGACTGTAAGAACCCCTGATTGTAAGAACCCCTGATTGTAAGAACTCCTGACTGTAAGAACCCCTGATTGTAAGAACCCCTGACTGTAAGACCCCTGATTGTAAGAACCCCTGACTGTAAGACCCCTGATTGTAAGAACCCCTGATTGTAAGAACCTGACTGTAACACCCCTGATTGTAAGAACCCCTGACTGTAAGAACCCATTTGTAAGAACCCCTGACTGTAAGACCCCTGATTGTAAGAACCCCTGATTGTAAGAACCTGATTGTAAGACCCCTGATTGTAAGAACCCCTGATTATAAGACCCCTAAATGTATGGCAATCCCTGAGTGGAAGGCTTTGATCTGGTTGTAAGGTATAAATTAGAAGCTCAAACATAAAGCAGAAATTTACAACTCTTTTATGATATGTATTAAGACCCTTAAAGATGTGAATTCAACATAAAACCCTGAAAGTATGGTACACATTTTAGGACCAATGGGTTGAATACAATCACTTTTCATGTATTTGTTGAGAGGTCAAGGTTTAACAATAGTTTAAAATGTATATGAAAATGTTGCATATTCAAATCCATTGTTTGTAATATTGAAAAGCACAGAAACCCATTTGGGATCATAACTATTGTCAGTAGCAAACCTGCTCATTCCCACAGTCTATCAGGCAAAAGGCAAAGAGATTGGAATAAACCTAGTAAGTAATTAAAAGGGTCATTGCAAATAAGTTTCCAAAGTTTATTTGAAATTTATTAAAAAATTACAGATATTGAAGACACTTTGCCTAGTGCTAAACCTGGACCTTATTCACTTTGATTATATTTGTATTGACAGCATTAAAATACATGCAAATAGACAAACTATTAATAATATATCTCATCACGTTTTCTGAAGAAAGAAAGGGAAACAAAGTTTAACTTGGATAAAACACTCATCTACCACTTGCATTACAACTAAGTTTGTTTGAAAAATTTATCCATGCAATATAAACAAATAGAGTTTGATGTTTTCTACAGATTAATATTGAGATGACGACACTCAATATAGGCACAGTGCCTGCTTCCTAACAACCTATGAGCCACTCATTCTTTAAGACACTCAACAAACTCCTTACATCTGAAATTCATGTCATTAAAAATAAGCAAGAGGTAAATAGTTAATGCTTTAAAAAAATGTGTGAATTACAATATGTGTATTGAATAAATATTTCATTAAAAAGAAGTACAAGGGTTAATCAAAATCAAAAATTGACAACTTCTTTAGCATATTTTCCACTATAATAAAATTTCCACTCTTTGAAATTATGGGGCTACCTTGAGAGACCTTTATGATGGATTACAAATTTGCTTCTATTCTTCGTAATATATATGTATTTATTGATTCTGGAGAATTAAGTTCCTAGCTTTTACATCAATTATGGATAAAAAGCTGTCTCTGTCTATGTGATATATAGACTTTATCAACAAGTATTTTTGAGTTTAGCACATTTGCAGTTATTGACAATACACATAATTTCCACCCCTCTCCAACCAGATTTAATTACATGTATTTGACTGATTTAAAATTTGATAAAATCAAATAAGGCTGAGGAGTTAACCAAACACTAAATTTGGCCTGTCCTATACTGTGGATGTAACATTAACGAGTATAAATTAAAATGAAATGAAGGTAGCTTTAAATTCAATCATGTCAGGGAGGTATGAATTAGCTTAGTGTATTGCCAATTAATCCAGCCAAATCATCGTGCTCACATTCTGGATACAAATCTTATTAAATTTGATGCAAAAATTTTGTTAGGCTTTTGACATCATCTCAATATTTGTTTTCAATTTTTTAAAGATTTCATAGAGGGATGCAGTCTCATTATAGAATTGCATAATTGAATAAAAACTTGCATTTTTATGGTTCATAAAGCGAGGGATTTAGCGTGGAATTGTGAGTGGAAAACGAGGCTCAGTGATACTGTTTTGCATCTTTTGTTTTGCACTCAGGATAAAAAAAGTATATCATTGCTGTTTTCTTTACTTCTTATTACCTTTTATTCATCCATATGATTCAAGGAAAAGCCGTACTTGACTCACCAATTCCACATCAAATTGCATGCCAAAAACTAATATTGCACAAATTGCAAATTCCCTTATCAGGCAATTAATTCTCCTATAGTAGCACTTTCTAAAACTGAGGAGTGAAGAAATTCAATTCAATTCAAATAGTATTACAAGCTTCAATTCAAATAGTATTACAACTTTAGGATGAAATTTCTTTAATCCTCAACAATTTCGGGTACTAGCATCTCTAATTTCATGTTGCATGTGTTGTGTTTTGAGGCATTTTATTGGCAAGCCTCACCATCTTGCCTTCTGACAGTTTCACCACAGGCACTATGTAAATTCTTGCCTTGTCACCAGCTTTCCTCAAGGTACAACTGTTGATAAACAAGATAAATGCCGTTACATGACAATGAAATAAGTGTATGAAACGTTCCTAATGACATAGTCTGTCAATTAATTGCCTTGAATACAAAGCATTTAAGTGATTACATTCATTCCTAACAAGCCACCTTTTGAACAAACCAGGGCACAAATCCACACCCATCCCTTAGCACAAAAGTGCTCTTTACTTATTTCTCCCAATTCTGAGGATATTTTCGGGCAAATCAGTGCTCCTCGCTTCAATTTATGTTTACAGTTTTATTTCTTGCACATACCATAACCACTATCTAATACTGTGAAGTTTATTTCATAGCGGGGCTCCCACGTGCATGAAGCGTGTGTGGGGCAGACCCCCATACCCATGGAATATGGTTAACCTCTTTTCGTTTGTTTTTCACGTGACTGACCGAGCATACGTACGTACATGCATACGTGCCTTCAGCTTCCACAGGTAGGGTAGGGGAGACTATCAAAACGAAGGGAGGGGTGTCTCAGGCGAGTTTTGGCAAATGCACATCTTTTATGTTATCATTAATATTACGAACTTGGGAGCTCCACTTTTAGGCTTGGCTAAATTGATATATTACGAATAAACGGATCGGGAGTGAGAATGTGTATTCTCAAGTCTAATTTTGCTCTTCTTACCAGGCAATTATGTAACAACATGTTACCCTTTTTGAGAGACAAAAATGAAATGTATGTGTAATTATGGCACTAAGGTCAGTTGGGGGCCCTCTCCCTCCCCTAAGTCTCCTAATGTATCTGATGTTCTTCAACAATATCAAGGTTCTCAAGTCGTTGATAATAAACTCATAAAGGCTGAAAGTTTCTTAAGAAACTGTTTGGGGCTGTGTCGGTGGGGGTAACGAAATAATTTGAATATATCAACAAAGTTGAAATGGTAAATTGGCCACCATTACGATTATAAAAGCCGACGTTTCGAGCATTAGCCCTTCGTCGGAGCGAATAGAGGAATTGTGGGTTGTGTGCTTTTGAAGGTAGAGAAAGGAGCTACATGATTGGTGGGAACATGGCAATGAGAAAAACACAAATAAATTAGTGGAATGAAAAGCGTTCGTTGATACCTGTGGGATTTAGACTGCCGGTTTGAAAGATGAGCTTTTGTTCAAGAGTTTTCTGGCTTTCCGTGCTACCTAAGTGTAAGGAAAGACCGCAGATTGCCCATGTGTTGCTTAGAATGATTAGGTAAAAGCAACGTAATCGTAACGGTGGCCAATTTACCATTTCAACTTTGTTGATATATTCAGCTGATAAACTCAACCTGTTTTAATTAAATAACTGCAGTTCCTGAAGTTCAAATTTTGGATGTGTCAATTTTTTTCATTCGATCAATCACATTTTATACTGGTTATAATAGAATTAACATAAAATCTTCTAGGGATAAGAGCAAGACATTAAAGTCCCTTTTTTGCTGCTTGCAAACAAACAAGGTTTGGAGCCCATTTCTCTTGGTGTCTGAAGATCGTTCTGAGAAAGGGTGTGGACAAAACGTGGCCTACCCTGTGGCCTACCCTATGGCTTACCAGTGGTCAGATCTTTAAAAACATAGCATTGCTGGAAACCTTTCAACGTTTTCCTGAGTACTATCCTACCAACGACTTTCTTCTGCTGTTTTGGGGGCCACATTCCTATCAAAATTTCTTAACCTTCTGATAGAATAACGAAATCGAAGAAGTCGATTAAACGCAACTTTTGGGCAAATATCATCATGTCAGCTCTCCTTTCAAATTAGTGCAATACTGGCCCTTTCTTTGGAAAAAGCAAGTAAAGTTTGCGAAATGTTTACGACGGCGATGCGTGCGTGTCCCGGGGTGCTCGTTGCAAATTCAATACTCTCCAGCACTTAAGAGGCACTTAAAAAATTGGCCTGGCACGTTATGTTTGCTTTTTCTTACCCGGATATGCTCTCCGATTAACGCCGTTCCTGATTACATTTTTACACTAGCACTCCACTATATGTCACCAACTGACCGCCATTTTGCATATCCTCTGCGACACAATTCTCCCTTTCGTAAACGACCGTTGCCATTTTGAAACGGTCGTTGCCATTTCCGAGAACAGTCGTTTCCATTCATTACAAAATGGCAACGACTGTTTCAACAAATGACAACGACCGTTTCAAAATGGCAAAATTGGCCGTTTCAAATGGCAACGGCCGTTTACGGACGGTCGGCATTAAATAACATAGTGTGAAATAGACCCGAATGATTAGCATTTTCCGATCATAGTTGTGACGTCATCTTCCGACCGCACTGTAAACTTCGGAAGTTAACATGGCGGTGTAAGTGTGAAACCATTAGTTCGTGTTGCGCACGATTGCAGGCTGTAAGCTTAGACTAGGCCAGGCATCTTTTTAGTGTACGGAGTTGCAGACTAATAAGCATTTCGCTGGACAAGCAGAAGAATGTTTCCGGACCTACTTACTTAAATGAAGGACTCTATGCTACCTCACCCAATGTTACTTTTCAGTACCACTGGACAATATATAAGTACATAACATAGGGTGAGGATTATTCGTAATGATGTCTGAAGCAATACGATAAAGCCAAGCCATACTTTTTTTTGCGTTGAAAGAGGGTGTTAGTAATGAAGTCCTTAAAAGTAACATATTAAAAGGAAGCAACTTTGAGCGAAGTCACATTTATTCATGATTATGTGCTTGGGCTACATGTGTACTTTAAAATCAACTACTATCCTTACTATCCCATCGAAGGCTAACATCAGAACCAGTATAAAATAGAATTGCGAGTGTTGAGAGTATCTTTGAGGTTTACCGTTTTACGCAGTACGAAAAGCCAGATTTACAAATAAAAAGGCTATAAATAAAGAAGAGTAACCTTCCCACAAGTGTAGCACCCAGGCAATGGTTTATTCCAGAGCTTGGCCCAGTGTCTGCACTGCACTGATGAGACCCATATAGGTCGAAACAGTGTGCACTGTCTGCAGTTATATATATATATATATATATATATATATATATATATATAATGTACATGCATGACATATTCTGTGATTAATATGCTTTACAAAAAAAAAAGAAGAATTTCTATATGTTTATTCAATGATGAAACAGGATCATATTCCTATGGAAGAATGTTATTATGTCGTAACAAGAATTTTCTCTTGAGCTGTTTATTTGGAATAAGGTTTGTTCTAGTCTGCATGCAGACATTTTTGTGTTTTCTTTGTTTCACTTTTTCCACACTAAGACATTTCGCCAGTACAATCACAACAACAAATGGCACACATGAAGTACTTGTCACCTAGCTTCTTTACACCATTTTGTCCATAAGGTCTCATGTGTGGGGTAAGTTGATATTAAAAATATTGCACACCAGGCCCTGGTTGTTCAAAGGATGGATAACGCTATGCACTGGATAAATCTCTATCTGGTGGATAGCGCAGTACGTTTTGGTAACACTTATCCGCTGGATAGCGATTTATCCGTTGGATAGCGCTATCCGCTCTTTGAACTACCGGAGCCAGAAGGTTTAAGTTCTTATTATATGACTGAGAAAATTACCTCTTTATGATTGACTGATAGCAGGCAAATTTATCACTAATTCTTAATTTGAACTGCATTGCTAATGAATGCAAGCATGTTTGTAATTTTCTCAGTCATATAATAAATGAGTGATCGTAACAGAAAGCTATAATGATAAAGGATTTACACTACTTGCAATATTTGAAAATTCTTTAAAATTGCACTCGCTTAAAAGCTCATGCAATTTTGAGAGAATATTTAAAATATCACTTGTAGTGTAAAACATTAATTGCATTATGTAACATTCACATACCCCAGAGACATAACAATACATCCAGAGACATACATACCCCAGAGACATAACAATCAGTTAGATTCAGGGTTGCCCAGAGGGCATACAATCAAGGTGAAGAGGCAATGATTTGATTGGTACATAACTTGCATAACATATCCAGAGACAATACATACCCCAGAGACATAACAATCAGTTAGATTCAGGGTTGCCCAGAGGGCATACAATCAAGGTGAAGAGGCAATGATTTGATTGGTACATAACTTGCTCTGAATTTGTTGCTCTTAACCAATTTTTCAAAAAATGTTCTTCAAGTAATTAATATTATTAAGATAACCGTAAACTTCTAAAATTGACGGAAGTTTTGGCATAGAAAAATAACACTAATATTGCATAAAGCTCCATCCCTTAAACAAAGAAGGTCAAAAACAGAGTGTATATGATAGACACTGAACTACATAACTTAGAATTCTCAAAATAATAACAATAATCCTCACCCTATGTTATGTACTGTGCAAAAGGTCCAGATAACATCGGGTGAGGTAGCTCGAGAATAGGTCGGCTCGTGAGTTCCTCCGGAAACAACCAACTGTTTGTCCCGCGAACTGCTTATTAGTCTACAAACGTAAACGAAAACGATGCGTGGCCTGGTCTGAGCTCACAGCGTACAATCGCCCGCCACATACTGGTTTCACGCTTACGTCGCCATGTAATTTCCGAAGTTTACAGTGCGGTCGGGAGATGACGTCACTACGATGATCGGAAAATGCTAATCATTCGGGTCTACTTCACCCTATGTTATCTAATGCCGACCTAAACCTGGGAAATACGCCTTTGCGACCACGCAATATATTGGCCCCTCCTCTCCCCTCCCCCTTAACCTACAGGTGTAGTTGAGTGCAGTGATATTTGCAGTGTTTCGTTCCCTCGGACGTTGAAAATCGTTTTAGCGACCTCTTAGTATACCCTTTTGTACGCCAGCGTATTCGTTTGACTCTTACTGATTTTATTTTTATGTTCTTAAAAATCTGCCTACCGGTAGGCCATAGGTTAGGCCATAGGGTAGGCCACAGGGTAGTCCATGGCCTAGGCCACGTTTTATCCACACCCCCTGACAGAAGTTTATTTGCTCTCAGTAATGAAACTAGGATACATAGGGTCTAATCTGCAGCAGCGAGACTCTGATATGTTCATTGTCAAGATTTAGAAACTTACCTTACAGATATGCACGCTGAATCAGCACCTTGGGAGTACTGAAGATAAGTGCAATCATTGGTGTCGACAAGGATACACCACTGTCTCTCCCACTTTTCAAATATTGGAGAGCGCATTACTGCATTCGGCTTTGCTGCGGGTAATTTCCAGGTGAATACAGTAACCATTCCATTTGGTGTTGGTTTTATGTTTTGTGGTACCTGAAAAAAGAAAATAATATACATACTTTTGAGATAAAACATATGAAAAACATTTAATGTAAAGTACTGTGCCTGGCGAGTTTCGTAAGGATTTTGGTATGTTCCCAGGCGCTCACTATTTTTACGAGCTCTGTAGACTTAAAGGCGAGGAAAATCTAGAGCGATGAGCAAAATGTACCACATGTTACACCATGGAATAAGAGATTAATTATTCTATCATTATTTCAAACCAGTACTTTTGACTATTAGTTCTCGTAATAAAACCCTAAGCCTTTTTGCAGTATTGCATCGATCGCCTAGGGCGTGGGCGAAAGACGAAAACGACGCGCACAAAACCACGTTATTATGGTAAACAAAATGGCCAACGAAACGGCTCGTTCCTTACAAAAGCGAATTCTAAAGAAACGGGGGCAAAAATTGATCCTAATAGTAGCTATTTTATTTCTTAGTTCGTGGGGGAAGAAGAACGTCTGCGTAGAAGGCTATTGCAACGCGAGCTTTGTTAAAAGTGACTGAAACTGTTTAATTATATATGATACATTTAAAGGAAACAAATTTCTATTGCATTAAAAAACTCCAACCCAAATTATGGCTTTTTTAAGTTAAGAGCAAAAAGAAAAAAGAAAAAAGAAAAAAACGCTAACAGCCGATACCCACCCCTCCTTTATTTGCAAATTTTGTCATCCACCTACCTTAGCGAGGACGTTCCAGAGAAGTTTCTGGCGTTCCTTGGTCATTAGGGACAAATGTTATCTTTGGTTTCCCTCCATGTGTTCCTCCTTGTTTTTCCTTCGTATTGCCTTTTCGCAACCTTTCATGGGGCAGATACACAATCTTTCTCCACAATCAATCGAATGAGATGGTATCAAACTCCTTTTGAAATAAAAAGAAACCTTGTCAAAAATGACATGCAGTATATTAATCATCTCACATCCTTATGCCGTGTTTTGCTTCTTACTGGTACAGCTTGTAACACCAGGCTGTTTGAGAGCGCAATGATTAATACAAATGAATAAAGGCTGATAGTTTTCAGAGGAATCCGGGGAAACTCGTCGAAAGAACTGCCTTCTCTCAGAGACTTTTTGCCTCTACAGCCTTTGCATCTCCTTATAAAGAAAATTATTTAATAATTATAGACAAGGATCGATTGTTAGTCATTTTGCTTAAATTGGAAAAGGGAAAGCAGTGGTCTAACTCGTGAAGAATTCCGATTTATGATGATCACTTATTTCAATGCTAAACTACCTAGTAGCATGTCAATGATAGAAAGTAGATATTTAAAAAAGTTTAGTATTGGTACTGTCTATTCTTACCACACATATCCATCTACGTGGTCTGGATTTCTCTCTACTAATTCCATTCCTCTATTGCATGGCACGCATCTCAGAGGACTAGCTATCAAGTTCTGCCGCTGTAGCCAAGTTATTACATTGAGGACTGGACCATCAGTAAGCCTGTTAATGTCCATGAGATTCATCTTGATGCTCTTCGGATGCTTGATTTGCTGTATTTTACTACTTATTTTGTGACTGCTAAGAAACCGCTACTGCTGCAAAAACGAGAGGCGGAACTGCAGCCCCTTGTTCTGTCGTTCTTTGAAATAAAATTTTCGCACTTTGTTTGTGGCCTTTTCACAATAACCATAGAAATTCTCATGCCCTCATTGATCGAGAGTCATTTTCAATCTTCGCCACGAAGGCTAAACCATTTCTCTCGTGAAACAAATGCACATTTCTGGGATATGGACAATGACGAGTGTCCGAGTTCCAAGATTGGCATACTGGGAGAAATTTTTTAAGAGGAACTTGTCGAAGTGAAAGAAGTACGTGGCGAAAGAAAATTTTCAGTAAAAAAGTGCCGGTTCTCGGTTCGCAAGGAGGAAAGAGGGCGACCTTGTGAAAATACTTAGAGATGCCGAAGTGAAGGGCACAAAAACAAAAATGAAATGGGTGATAACAAAATTCAGGGTAAAAGATTCTATCAATTCACCACTTAACACGAGGTAGTGAGTCTCATCGCCTCTTTCGTTACACTGTCAACAACACACACGTGAAAAAAGCAACGATCGATCATGTCACGTGCGGATGATTTTCGGAAAACCTTGGCGCTTCAACTGTACCTAAGAGATAATAATCTATTTCTACATCATGATAGATTGTGCTCAAAATATAGGTTTAGAGCACATATCAAGCGCGAAAACGTCAAAAAACTTAAATTTATGCAAATTTCTTGAATATTTATCAACTACTAATAATAATAACAACAATGATAATAATAATAAACTTTATCTATATAGCGTCTATATCACTAATTGCTCTAGGCGCTTAACAGTATCATAAAATGCAATTAAAAACACTGAAAAATCGAACAACTACATTATCTAAACATGGAAATTAAACAGAAATATATTTACAAATCAAAAGAGCTTGGCGAATTACATATGTCTTTTTTTAAAGAATTCAAGGAATCGGCATTTCTTAAAGATGCGTGTATGCTGTTCCATAATTTAGGTCCTGGAGTAACTTATTCGAACAAGAACGCAAAGAGTAGGAGCTGGTAAAAAAGCTGAGAAAATTGGACATATTTCTTGGTGAATCTCCAAGGGCCTCTAGGGATATCAGTTTTTGTAACTGTAGGAGTAACCCTAGCTAAATAAAAGTATCTACTACTACTAGATTACTACAGTTAAGGAAATCCTCCCCTCCGAAAGCAAAGATCTCCAAAACTCAAAGTCGACGGTCAAGTAATAACTGAAAAGAGCTCAATCGCAAATTATTTCAACAATACATTCGTAAATACAGCTGTCAACCTTTGCAAATCGTTTGTAAATGCTGCATCGAAACTCTCGGGAAGTACATCTTTAACAGAAGCTACGAACGCTACTTTTCTGTTTACTGACAGTTCTGAAACTGCTGTTCAGTCGGAAGGCCGACGATTTAAATCAGGCAAAGCAGTGGGCTTAGATAACATTCCACAAAGACTTCTAAAGGACGCTTCTTCAATAGTCACAAAACCTATTAACAGTAATAATTAATGCTTCACTCTCTCAGAGCAAAGTTCCTGACGACTAGCTTTTGTGGACTTGCGTAAGGCATTCAACACAATAGATCATTGTATTTTGTTGAGGAAACTGCGCTATTTTGGAAAAAAGCAAAGAACTGAACCGATTTGAAAACTATCTGTCTGGCCGCACCAAAGTTTTAGCAATGCCGGACTTCTGGATAATTTTCAAAGAAGGGCATCCAAAATTTTTTCAAAATCTAAGGATAGTGGTCAAGCTTTAATGGATCTTAAATGGCCTTACAGTAAATGTTATTACAGTCGAGAAGAGACGAACATACTTTTAAAGTATTTCTGGTAATTGTCCTCTAAACCCAACCCTAACCCTAATAATACCAGAACAAGATAGGGAAATTTGCTTCATTTGCCTCGCGCTAGAACTGAAACAGCCAAGAAATCTTTTTTTGTTATCATGGATAGGTTGTTTATAATAGTCACGTTAATTATAATTTTCTGTAATATTATATTGAATAAGACTTTTTATTATTTTATATTTATTTTTGGACCCTATTCACCAGGGCTCCTATTGTCGGCAGAGCTTTAAGTTCTGATGGGATTACCCTGATGTTGAGATTCTATTTATTTTTATTTTTATCTATTAAAATGGGAGTTATATGTTCAAACTTCTTTGTAAATGTTACAATTCCCGCTGCCCTATTCTGCACTAGCTGTAGGCGGTTTAAGAGAACTTTAGGTAATCCATATAAAATAGCAGTACAGACAGTAGTCCAAATTAGTGGTCACAAAAGGATGAATAATTGCTTAAGCAGATTCACGATCCAAATATGTACTGATCTTACTGATATCAATTAGTTAGATGGAAATGACATTTTTCGAAAATCTTTTTAATGTGGTCTTCCATATCAGCACTGAGATCGAGTATCACTCCAAGATTACGAACAGAAGAGGAGCATTGAATAGTTTCATCCCCACTGCAAGAACAAATTCCAATTTCGCCAATGTCAGTGCGAACCGAGCTCTGTCTAAGTTCCAAGCTATTTTTCTTGACTGTTGTTAAAAGTTATTGTGATGAACGAAAACTAAAGTTTTATTTTAACGTTGATATAAAAGTATCCAACATTTATGTGGCGAATTTTGAGATTTAGGTAGCCGGACAATTTTTTAGAAAGTTTTCGGCATTTCAATGAGGGACTTTCCAGCAACTTTACTAACCCAATCGAGACAAGCTTAGTTTGTCCTCCTACCATTTACCAAGTGTAATTACAAGGTGCTACATCTTTTCGTTTATTACAAAGTGAGATGGTCTGTTCTTACCACCTATTTCCACACTCCCCCTGTTGGGGCAAGGCATTGATAGGTGTATCAACAGTAGCTGTATATTTCATGAATAAAAATTGTGCTGCAAGATAAAAGTTTACAGCAGTGATGAACATGGCTGAAAACTGCAAACTATATCCGTCATCAGCAAATGAAACAATTTTATGATCGTCATAGTACCCGAAATGTTTTTTTGACATTATCAATTTTGTTAATTAAGAAACTAAACGTTTTTACATCTGCCTGTGGTGCATCACAATATATGAACTTCATATATTCATTGTACGTGATTTATCATCACGGGTTTATTACGAATCAACTTAACGGCCTGCTCCCAGTTGGCTTGTTAACTTAATTGGTAGAGCGCTGCACTAGTATCGCAGAGGTCAGTGGTTCGAATCCCGTACAGCCCTGATTTTTTTTCAGGTCTGATTTTCGCTATTGTATAAATAACGCTCTCTATTGCGAGGATCATTGCATGTAATAAAGTCTGTTACTACAAAGTGCAACAGCTTTTTTATTACAAAGTGTGACAAGTGTAATTATAAAGTGCGACAAGTGTTATTACAAAGTGCGATAGATATAGCAAAGTGTGACAATTATTGCAAAATTGCGACAAAACAGCCCTTCAAACACCTTTTTCACGATCCTATGAAGCTGAATAATTTGACATTTGGCCATACCATCCGAGAATCAATTGTTTTCTAAAATATTGAAAGTTGAATAGAGACTCGAATTAAAGAGCCAGGTGAACAAGGAATGCACTAAAATAGAGCATTCCGGACCGTATATTCCATCCGATGGTGGAAAAAAAAAATGTTGATACGTGCAGGATTGAACTTATAAAAATTCTCATCGGAAACAACTGACGGTGTATCATAATTCATTAAAATATCAAGACTATCAATTGTATGTTCTCGTTTGAAAGTGGCAACTTTTATATGATGTGCATCCTAAAAAGGAGCTTGTTTCTCGACCCATCCTTGATCGTAAAAAAGCATTCAATAATGTGGATCACAATAATTATTATCCAAACTGATCGCAGTTTTATTTTATTAAACGGCCCATTTAAAGGTGATTGTTCACAATGGAACGTCTACATGTGATCCCAATGGATCCAGATAGCCGTCAAAGTGAGAAAATATTATTTAGCAATTATGAGATGTAAGTTTTCAAATGTCATGTCATTTACCGATGAGTACATTTAAAGGGCTTCGACTCTCTTTAATTTTTAATTTATTTCGACCGTTTTTGTTGATAAAGTACTCAAGTAGCAATGTCGACGGACAGGACAAGACGATCAAGAAGTATGAAACGTTCTTTCATATTGCTACGCTACTGCGATCAGCTGAAGGTATCGCGTCCCAATATCCAGCGGGTGTTGGAAAGTAGTGGAAGAGTCACCCAGCTGGAATTTCCGAACAATTCCACTACAGCCAATCTGCAAGAGATCGTATTAAATGGTTTCAGGCAGCATCTAAATAGTAGGGAGGCGTCGAGGTAAAGCTGACAAATAGTTAATAGGAAGTAACAGATTTCTGGCCTATAAATATGTATTACATAGCGATTAACCGTTTTTATTTTTAGATTGCTCTTTTATCGAACTGTCAGTGATTCTAACCTGTTGACCCTGGCTGGCACATGGGATGATATGTGCGGGGATACCATGAAGGCAATGTTCAAAAGCCGCTCTAGAGTGTTCATGCGATTAGATCGAGGTAAGATAACTCTTAACGAAAAGGGCAAGTCATCTTCATAGTTAGAAAAGGCCCTAGGGAAAAAAAAAAAACATTTGCATAACGACAAGACATGTCCAAGCCGCAACAGCAGTCCCGATAAAATTTTAACGAGGATTACTGGAAAATTCGAACCAAGTTTTCCGACATAATTTTGAAAAGTATGCTGAAGTTTGGAGATAGAGCACGTTGCGGTACTTCATGCTTCAACCCGCGAGAGGATGACACGCGAGCTCCACGCGAGCGACGATGCGCAAGTGGCGGGGTCTGGCCCGAGTTTAATCGCGTCTTGACTCACTTGTGCACGGTACAAGTGCTGAAGAGATCTTTAACTTACAACGTAGAAAATGCATTTTTACAGTGTATTCGGAAAAGTTCGTTTGTTCACAGGACTGAAGAACAACAATGTCTAGTAGAATTATGGTTACGAATATCTGTCTCATTCAAGGAGTACTCATGTTAATCTGCACCATATTTAACTATGTCTGCACTCGGCTCGACATCAGACAGTGTCTTTTAAATTTAATGAATAACGTCGTCGTTCTCTCTTTTTCAGATAGCACGAATCTTTGTAATCATTCAACCTAAGTTGTTCTCAATTTCCTAGAGTCAATAGTCACATGCTGTCCTATGGCAATGGATGGCCACATTTTCGCTGCACATGCAGTAGAAGGTAATAGTGTAATCCAATAATTATATACAAATTTTAAAGGTCAAATCTTGGCTTGTCAATCCTAGTTCAAATTATATTTCAAATGATAGGTTTTGAACATGAATATTGTAAAATAATGTAATAGAAGAAATGGAGATTAAGTTAAAAAAAAGACGTGTAATGTTTTTCAGTGGGAACAGTGGAAGAGGAGGTGGATCATCTGGTTGGTGCAGAAGCGAGTAAGTAAAGACTTGAAATGAATCATCTTAATTTGGTCCTGCAAAGAAGTTATGTGCCCAATTGATTTTACATTCTTACTGTTAGACCCAAGATGTGGACCAGCCTATGATTTACAGCTTCTAAGAAAACCAATGGTAGCACACGATGTGCCCCCAGTGCTACCATTCCTGTGCATAAATGCAGGAGATGTAAGTGTGTGAAGGTTTGTAGGGATGATTTTTAGATAAGAGTTGCGTACAAAGTCTCTTCAGGTTATGATGGACAAGTCACAGTTGGCCTAGTCATAAACATGTGAAACTTCAGATTGTTTTGCAGTCAGGTTCATAACCTTGCTATATGTCAGGGGGTTTTGTGTTTGGATGAAAATATACATTCTTTCTCAAAGTGCCTATTTCCAGCCTGCACCACTAATGACCAGCAGAAAACTTGCAGGGAAACCTGATCAAATGCTGGGGATTAACCTCTTAGGAGCCAACAGGTATACATGACCTTGTTTCTTCATGGGACTCACACTTCATTAATTCTAAGGTCTAATGTTGCAATTTAGAATCAAGTTTAGTATTACAACTGACTGAGGTCTATCTTGGGTTCATAGTGTTTTTACATAATTGTATAAAATGTACATGTAACTTTGTGTTCATGTTTAGTTTTTTTAGCGCTTTGCGTCCGATTGTAGTGTTAGAATTGTGACATAAAACGCGTCACCTAATGTTTTGACATTTCTAATCAATTCTTCCCATTCCCTAAATTATACAGATGAGTCATCACTAGTTGAAGGTTACATACATCAAAATACACTGAAATGAAATGCATGTCTTATGAAATTAGAGGTTCTGCATGATAATGTTTGGAGGGGAAAGACAAATGTGCATTTATACAATTAAAAGCAATTATTATTATAACATTTTAAAAAATCTTATTATCCAAAAAATGAACTCAGATGAGAAAGCAGTGCCACCAGGACTGTATTCCTTTGGTGCTCATCCGCTACAAAGCTTCGCAAAAGGCCATGGATACCTTAAGGTACACCTCCTATAAATTTCTGCAATATAACTTCATAACAATCAGAGCAAAGAATTATACAGTGGTCATGCTTTGCATTTCCTTTCATTAGGGATAAGTGATTCTAGTTAAACATATTTCAATAATAGCTGAGATGTACAAGTCATATAGTAGTATTGTATCCATCAGTTCATTGAATATAGTAGACACTACTGGTTCGTTTCAGAGCTTTGCTGGATATATCAGATGTGTTGGGAACCTGCTATCTGTGTGCCTCCCTTCAAGGCAGCAATTTTGATAACAGTGGTAAGTGTTTAGGCTTGATTACCAACCTCTGTTATTATTATTATTATTATTATTATTATTATTATATTATTATTATTAGCTGTTGAGACACTGGTGGTTCTCCTGGTGACTCACATGATTATCAAGCTGTATCCCAAGGAAATCATTTTTAAATTTTTTCCCACTTTTACCATGAAACAGCAGTTTATTGGACAACAAAAGTCAGCTCTCAAAAGGCATGTAACCTCAAACAGATTTTTCCATAGCTCCTTGTCAATCACAACATTGTCTTGGAAAACAAAAGTTAGGAAACAAACACAAATTAGTTGTTCAACAAAAATGCATGCAAAAGTAATATGTTTTGAACAGAACCATCCAAAAGAGACATTGTCATGTCCTCAGTAATGTAATGAATTAACTGTCTTATTTGCATAGCTTGTGGAAACATCAACAATCTCAACAATCAATTGAAGATGTGGAGATCAGGGTGATGCACCCCACATTAACTTCCAACAGGATGATAGTTGGAAGTTTGATAGCAGGTCAGTGCAGGCATCTGAGCTTCCAATTTGTCACTCAAATTGTAACCTATCAAAGGTATCCCATACATGGTAATCCTGTAGCTGATAATCATAATTTAGAAAAATCTCAAATCTCCTGATTTTCTTCTGATTTGGGAGTTTTAAAAAACATTTACAAACAAACAAACAAACCAAGAAATGAAAAAAATGCAAGTGTATGATGTTCTGTTAAAGTGCCACTATGATCAAAATTTCGCATTGCCTTTTCTTTACACTTCTGGAAACTAGAAGTAAGAAACACTTACCATGCCAAGGTTAATCACAAAATCCTCATGGGAAGTATGATTATTTCAACCTTGTTTTTCGTTGTTGGTCACCCGCCATTACTCAATTCAAAAATGGCCGCGTGTGGCAAAAACAGTTGGCACTAGTTGGAGCCTTGTGGAAGTGACGTCATATGGGCAGCTCAACCTAAAAACGTGGCTAAATTTGTATGCCATTTGGAAGAAGAATTCGAGGAAGAATACATCTTACAAAACACCTAGAATTTCCACTGTCGAATCTCTCACAACACATGAAGCACGATGCGAAAGTGCGCATATGACGTCACAGGCCAGCTCATGTGTAAAACCGCTTCTCAGTTCAGTCACTGGCTCTCGGTTGCGAGCTGAGTAATGGTGGACAGGTTTTTTGTGAATTTCGGCCAGCTATATCAAGGCGTATTTTGCTTCCATCGACCTAAAAAGTATCACATAGTACAATTCTAACCATATTAACTTGATTGGCACTAAAAAATGTGAAAACCAGAGACAAAAATTTTCGTCGTAGTGGCACTTTAAATTATGCAATTTAACACTGATAATTATCTTGTTTTGTATTAATGGTATGGATGACTGTCTTTAAGGAAATGGAAGTAGCCTTACAAGAGAGTTGGTAGGAGCAATACACCAAGGCAAGGAGGCTTCAAATGCTCTAAAGGCTCACAGGTTAATGTTGCAGTGTACTATAACTAATTATTGTTCAGGTTGATCTCATTATAACCATAATGGTTTAAGTTTTCTAACTCAAACTACATTAATTTGAATTTACAGGGACCTCTTGGAAAGGGACCGAGCTATAAGATTACAGCAGGAAATTGAATTGCAAGCTTCTGTAAGTTTTGTAGATCACAGATAAATTGGCAACCATTAAATACACTGTAGATTCAAAATTGTGTACCAAAGACAGTTAAATCTGCATATACCACACATACAGCACAAGAATGCCAATGCATGTACATTAGAAAAAGAAATGTAAAGTGCTTATAGAAAGAACTCATGGTGTATATCTTTTTAGTAGAAGAGAAAAATTAAAAAATACAAAGAATAAGGAGGAAATTAACTGAAAATACCATTGCTGGCTTTAAAACTGTGGTGGCATG
>NC_142522.1:19330729-19433229 GCF_964205215.1 Stylophora pistillata | reverse complement strand
TGCAGATATATATCCGTTGATAAGAGAAAAAAAAAGAATAAATGCTGTGCAGTGTAGGAATTTAACTCACAACCTCTCACTTTATGGCCTTCCAGCTAGTTTTACATTCAGGGGTTTATACAGTCAGGGCTCTTACAATCAGGGGTTCTTACAATCAGGGGTTCTTACAATCGGGTCTTACAGTCGGGTTCTTACAATCAGGGGTCTTGGGTTTTTATCATCAGGGGTTCTTGCAATCAGGGGTCTCACAATCAGGGGTTCTTACTATCAGGGGTTCTTAAAATCAGGGGTTCTTACAATCAGGGGTTCTTACAAACAGGGGTTCTTAAAATCGGGGATTCTTAGAATCAGGCGTCTTACAGTCAGAGGTTCTTACAGTCAGGGGTTCTTACAATCAGGGGTTCTTACAATCGGATTCTTAAAATCAGGGGTTCTTACAATCAAAGGTCTTACAGTCAGGGGTTTTTACAATCAGGGGTTCTTACAATCAGGGGTTCTTACAATCAGGGGTTCTTAGAATCAGGGGTCTTACAGTCAGAGGTTCTTACAGTCAGGGGTTCTTACAATCAGGGGTTCTTACAATCGGATTCTTAAAATCAGGGGTTCTTACAATCAAAGGTCTTACAGTCAGGGGTTTTTACAATCAGGGGTTCTTACAATCAGGGGTTCTTAGAATCAGGGGTCTTACAGTCAGAGGTTCTTACAGTCAGGGGTTCTTACAATCAGGGGTTCTTACAATCGGATTCTTAAAATCAGGGGTTCTTACAATCAAAGGTCTTACAGTCAGGGGTTTTTACAATCAGGGGTTCTTACAATCAGGGGTTCTTAGAATCAGGGGTCTTACAGTCAGAGGTTCTTACAGTCAGGGGTTCTTACAATCAGGGGTTCTTACAATCAGGGGTTCTTACAATCAGGGGTTCTTACAATCAGGGGTCTTACATTCAGGGGCTCTTACAATCAAGGGTCTTACAGTCAGGGGTTCTTACAATCAGGGGTTCTTACAGTCAAGGGTTCTTACAATCAGGGGTCTTAAAATCAGGGGTTCTTACAATCGGGTTCTTAAAATCAGGGGTCTTAACGTCAGAGGTTCTTACAAACAGGGGTTCTTACAAACAGGGGTTCTTACAATCAGGGTTCTTGCAATCAGGGGTTCTTACAATCAGGGGTTCTTAAAATCAGGGGACTAAAAGTCAGAGGTTCTTACAAACGGGTTCTTACAATCAGGGGTTCTTACAATCAGGGGTCTTACAGTCATGGGTTCTTACAATCAGGGGTTCTTACAATCAGGGGTTCTTACAATCAGGGGTTCTTACAATCCGGGGTCTTACAGTCAGGGGTTCTTACAGTCAGGGGTTCTTACAATCAGGGGTTCTTACAATCAGGGGTCTTACAGTCAGGGGTTCTTACAATCAGGGGTCTTACAGTCAGGGGTTTTTACAATCAGGGGTTCTTACAAAGAGGGGTTCTTAAAATCAGGGGTTCTTAGAATCATGGGTCTTACAGTCAGAGGTTCTTACAGTCAGGGGTTCTTATAATCAGGGGTCTTGGGTTTTTACAATCAGGGGTTCTTGCAATCGGAGGTCTCACAATCAGGGGTTCTTACAATCAGGGGTTCTTACAATCAGAGGTTCTTACAATCAGGGGTTCTTACAATCAGGCGTCTTACAGTCAGGAGTTTTGACAATCAGGGGTTCTTACAATCAGGGGCTCTTACAATCAGGGGTTCTTAAAGTCAGGGGTTCTTAGAATCAGGGGTCTTACAGTCAGAGGTTCTTACAGTCAGGGTTTCTTACAATCAGGGGTCTTACAGTCAGGGGTTCTTACAATCAGGGGTCTTAAAATCAGGGGTTCTTACAATCAGGGGTCCTAAAGTCAGAGGTTCTTACAATCAGGGGTCTTACAGTCAGGGGTTCTTACAATCAGGGGTTCTTACAATCAGGGGTTCTTACAGTCAGGGGTTCTTACAATCAGGGGTCTTAAAATCGGGGGTTCTTACAATCAGGGTTTCTTACAATCAATGGTCCTTACGTTTAGGGGTTTACATCGTTGTGTCTTACACGAGTGGGCTATGCCCAGATGTTGATGTTGTTCGTTGTTTCTTACATCCATGGGTTTTAATCAATGTGTCTTACATGATGAGCTGTACTGAGATGTTGCAACTTATCTTAGTATCTTACGGTTAGGGGTCAGTGTTGATCGTAACTCTTAACATACAGTGCGTATTGTGTGCCTAGATGTTGATATTGATTAATTGAACTTAAAATGTCACATCCATGTTAAACGTGTGTCCATTTGTTTATTGCGATGGTAAAATGTTACATCTAGGGGTCTGCGCGCAGATGTTGATATCGATCGTCGATCGTGAAGGTCAGAACCGTACTTGACATCCAGGGGTTTTATATTTGTACCTCTATATTTTCGCTATGTAGCGATGATGATTTACATGAGGGGGTTTTGAATAAAATGTCATGGTATTTTTATATAAGGGTCTGTTCCCAGCTATTGATAATGATCCGAAAATAATGCATGTCAATACATGTAATCAATATCGTTTTCATCTGGAAAGGCGTATTAATTTCCCAGAACGAGTATGTGCGTCTTGGCAAACTGCAAAGAACATAGCTAACTTCAGAGGGAGATATGTTTTCGTCTTGTGACGAGCGTAGAATAGAGAAAAAACATGAGTCCACATGTGGATGTTTCAGAAGCTACCGTGAATGCTATGGCAACATAAAGCAATTGCTAGGTTTATGTGTCACGCGTTCTTCCTACCGGTAGGGGTCAGCAATTTCGAAAGCTTCGCGCTAGTGAACAGATCGCGAGATAGTAAATTTTGAGTTCAGTAATGAAGTTAAAAAAAAGATGAAATAAATAACTTGACTCATTTGTACCCGCATTGCGTGATATCCAAAAATCGCCTGCGAGCCGGAGGTAGAGAAAATAGAACTTAGTTATCCGAAAGTTTATTCACCTAAGAAATAAAATTACAAGTATATCAGCTACGTTTCAATTGTTTTTTAAGCCATTTTCCCCAAAGTGCACAATTTTCTTCAAATAAAATGAGGTGGTGTGATAGAAATTCACAATCATACGACACGAAAAAACTCCAGGTGTACATTTACACCAATAAAAGAAAAAACATGTCCTTCTTGACCTTGTTAAGTTTACCAAACTGCTCTCGATCTGTTTTTCTATGACTCATCTAATGTACTATGTCAATAAGCATAAGAAAGTGAGGCGACACGTAGACTCTTTCAATTAAGTTTTCATGTAACAACATGACTTCACTCGTTGGAGTCGGAATCCCTACGAGGAGGGGAAAATACCGTTCGATTCAGCCAAGGCATGTAACTTAAGGACTAATTGCTGGAGAATGTGTTGATTTAAAGGGAAAGTACGGTCTAGAAAGATTTTATCTCAATTATCTCAATTAGAAGACTTTTTTCCTCAGGATTTCGAAAATAACTGCCATTTTGTCTAGTTTCAGTTGCTTTGTTTTAAAATTAAAAGAGAGCTAAAAATTTAATAAAATTTAATAACGTAATTTAACGTTTTTAAGAAAACAATTATTCCACTCGCACTTGTTGGATATGAGATGATTATAGCCAACTCGGCGCTACGCGCCTCGTTGGCTATCTATCATGTTATATCCAACGCGCGCTTGTGGAATAATTTGTAATTATTAAAAACTGGATAATTGGATAATGCAATTCAAGACTTTTTATTGGCTTAGCCATTATGGTATATCAGCCAATATACCATAATCTACAAATATGGTAAGCGTAAGCGTCAGCTTAAAATCAAAAGGGAGCTAAAAAATCCAGTTTCTTCTTACAAAATAATAATTTCTTGGGGGCGTTTTTAATAAAACAATTATTCCACTCGCGCTTGTTGGATATGAGATGATCATAGCCAACTCGGCGCTACGCGCCTCGTTGGCTATCTATCATCTCATATCCAACGCGCGCTCGTGGTATAATTGTTAAATATCCTTCGTCAGGCAGGCGCCCATATTTCACTGTATCATATCGATTGGACACGATAAAAATAATATGAAAATATTTATTTCTTCGAACCAACTTGACGTAATTATGAAGTGCTTACGCTTTCAAAAGAAATCGAAAGTTTCAATTTAGCTTCAATTATATTGAGGTAATTTCTAATGTAAACACTGTACGACAGAGGCGATTTTCCGGCTCGCGTCGAAAATAACAAAGCTCTACTTCTCACAAGTCGCGACATTTCAAACATTTTAGAACGAAAAATACTGCCTTGAAGCTAATTCTAAGCAATAAATTTGAAAAACAACTTTGCAAATTAAAGGTAAATGCTGAAACAAACAAAATTTAATTCGTAACATTTAACTTCTGCCTTTTATCAGCGTTAATTTTGGCAGCTAAGTGTTTGTAATCAATTTTGTCAGTGTTTACGTATACGAAGAATGATCTTCAAGACTATCATTTCTAACTTGTTGCATGCCAACTGGGGCTGATCTTAGTTCCAAATGGTTCGTGTTCCGTTATACACCGAAGCTTGTTTCCCGTAACTGCAAAAATAGTTAGTCTCATTCCGAGGTAGCAGCGTAGCGGGCACTGCGGTCTTCTTTAGCAAAGTATTAACTATCACTCCACAGCTAGGATTTGTTCGAGGAAAAAACCTTTGCCTTTCGAATTGAGTCAGTGTCTTAGTACATTTAATTCTTAGGAGGATACATTCTCGTTTTCCGTAGGTTTCTCTTGACAGTTGCCGCAAGAGAACCACTCGCGATTCCCAAGACGCGAGCGACCGAGCGGGTCGACGTTTCTTCTTGAAATTAATTTTCTTGACTTTCTCTCTGACTTTCTCCCCAACAGAAGTATCTCCTTCCCCTGAAGACGAGCCATGTTTCGTTTGAAACATAAATGGATGTACTGCATCCTCTCCCTAGATTGAAATCCAAGTCGAGAATTCAATAGGTGGCGCCCCCATCGCCGTTCTTTCCTCGTTTACATCCACTTCAGCAAGGGTTTGCTACGTCATAACAAAAATGGCGGATTTCAATTTGAAAATGCGATTTTTGGAACGTAATTGTTCGCAACTAAAACACTTTTAGCTCAAATGAATAGCCAGTTAGGACAATTCAAGCAAGGAACTTTTGATCTAAGTAAACTTTTTCTAGACCGTACTTTCCCTTTAAGGCTTTCACACCCTAAAAATAAGGATGCAATGTAATTTTAAAGTAATAAATAAAGATTTCTCGCGGCTGGCGCTGTGGTCAAACGAGGATATATATCGTGGCATTTGGTTAAAAACCCGCAAGGAAAGTAGTTTCCAATCTTTTCTGGCTTCACATGCATTGTGAACCTTGGAAAATTCAGACTTGTACCCAGCTGTCTCTCTTCTTTCAAATAATAACAATGAATGCGAGCGTGAGAAAATGGAAAAGGGGTCTTTGAACTCTTTCGTATTCCTTCCCATCATCTTCCGCTTTCGTCGTGTTGGTGCAACTCTAACGAGGGTTAGTAAAGGGAACTAACTCTGCTCTCACCCTGGCCCTGAACAAAATGCGCGGATACATTTTACTGCAAAGCTAACCTAAATTAATTCTACGACCGGAGCTACTGTAAACACTGCTCGTAATCAATAAATTAATTTCGAAGGTTTTCAAAAATGCTTTTCTATTCAAAATGGGTAAATTTTAATAACACCAGCTTTGAGTTTTGGTGCGGACGGAAAACATTTCGAAAAAGACGCTAAATAGAGCTTCAGAGTCAACTCTTGCATTTCTGTCGCCAGCGATCGTTGTTGTACTGACCGACCCCTAATCAAATGTATGGAAGAGACAAGCATTTAATAACTGGGTTTATTTACAAGTAGTAGCATTTTCAAAAGTAAGATAAAAGAAGTGTAGGAACATACATCAAGTCAACAGAGGATAATTCGACATGAAGGAAAACGCGTTCACAACTTAGTCCGAGACACAGCATATAAACGTACATCGTCCTTTACGCACCGAGAACGGGGTCTTAAATTGACTGAAGTTAGGATATTTCCTCGCAACTACAGCAATCGTCGCCTTGCAAAAACAATCCAGTGAATACGAGATATTCCTCTTTGCTGGATCACTGCGATCAATACGTCCCGAAGTACACCAATGCTGACATTTTTAGAATGAGCCACACCTCAATTACGAATTGTTTAGCGACATCATAATCAGCAAAGTTACACAAAGGTGAATCGGCAACAAAAGAAATTCCTCGACCTTAATGATGACCACAGATGATCACCCCGCCTCGCAGTCTCTATTTCAAAACTTTCATAAAGTTCTACATCCTGAGGCAAATTTAACACTGCCCAATTCGAAGCGATACGATCAAGAGCTACCTTAGTTCACTGCAATGAATCGTATCAGAGTTTTTTTTTTTTTTTTGGTGCTTTGGCGCATCTCTTCGTCGCCTGTCACCTATTTAACGGGCTCATTACAGCGGAAAAAATTAGTAAATCTTGACCTGACAAAGCGGGTTATTGACATGGTGGAAACCAAGCTAACAGATTACAAAGTAGGAGAAAACCGTGTCACAGAGATAAACAAGAAGGGAAAAGTTTCGATTTATGTACATTTCTATGTAATTTTCTAATAACTTTTGCAAATATGAACTTCAACTTAAACTATATAACAGCAAGCAATCTGATCCAGTTGACTCCATTTTCATATCCTAGAGTTTAGTAACATTCATCTGTAAGAATGGAAGAGTTTAATCAATCGTAATCCATATACTCCCATATGTCGGTCTCATATCCTTCATACACATGGTCTAAAAGAACTTTTCGTCTTGCTTCGCAGTACCTGGGAACATCAACAGATGATTAAAAAGTTATAAGTGTCTGGTCCAAGTTTTAGCACTACGAATTCTTGCTACCGTTTAAAATGAACATTTTGCGGGATGGTTTTCACCTTTGGTTAGCGGAAAGAAAAAGTTTTGTGGTTCGAGATGACTTAAACTACTGCTTTTATTTGCAATTTGTTTTTCAAGCAGCACAAGACGAAGAAGGAAATATTTGTACAGAGCTGATATCCATTCACTAATATTAGTGAATGGATTTTTCGAGTGAGTCAAAATAAGTCAAGTTTCAAACAAAACCGCGCCACCTTTCTAATGCACCCTTCCTCTGGAACTCCCCGTTTCTGACAAAAACGCCCCTGTAGTAATTTGTGATTAGGATAACGTAGATTTCAACCGAAGAAATGCATACTGTACTAACAATGCAGAAGAAAAATGAGGACCCGCATTTTGGCTCGAGTGCCCGTCACCCCATTTTGTCTAAACATTTTTTCAAAAAAAAAAAAA
The DNA here is from genome assembly GCF_964205215.1 of Stylophora pistillata. NCBI lineage: Eukaryota > Metazoa > Cnidaria > Anthozoa > Scleractinia > Pocilloporidae > Stylophora > Stylophora pistillata. The sequence goes on along the minus strand of NC_142522.1, from coordinate 19,425,901 downwards.
AAGAAAAAAAAAAAAAAAAAAACAATTGGCGTTAACGTTTTTAAATTGGAAAATAAGGTAGCACTCTTGTACCAACGTACCTGTATTTATCTTGAACCTTTTGTTTTATATCTGATAAACACTCTGACGTTATGTCACGCTCTAGATACTCTGACAGTGTCTCTGTGGCCATTTCTAGATCTTTTTGATTATCCTGTTTAAGTTTCAAATGAAAAACTTCCAAAGTTATTTCCTAATATAAGCAATGCTCTGTTTACCTCCCTTTAGTGGAAAGTTTTTCTAGTTCTGACAGTGTCAGACTACTACAGGTTGGTACGTAAAAAGTACGATTCAAATAGGCTTCAACACGGATAAAAAGACGATCAAACAAATCGTTTGGTCAAAGAAGAGAATGGTTGCACATTAAAAAGTAGAAACTGAGTACTTTAAAGCACTTAAGAGGATAAATACCGATTTCTAGGTCCGTAGTGTTAATTACAAGCCGATTTTTTTTGGGCTCAGATTTATGGTAAAAGCGAAAAAACACGAGGTTCCGTAACTTACAGTAGAGACTGTGAAAACGAGATTAGTAAGATATCTGTCATATCTCTAGGATCAAACAGAGGGGGGAGATTTCAAATCAAACAAACTTATGAATTTAGCGGGCCGCGCAGTGAAATATGGCCCGCTAGATTACCAATCATAGCGCACGTACCAACTGAGCGATACAACAATGCTGAAATGGGTTCTACGATTCACAAGTATTTCGAATGGCTTGCACTCACCTCAAAGATGACTGATTGATTGTTTTTCTTAAGGTAGAAAGCGAACACGTAAGTGTATTTAAGAGTGTTTCTGCACAAGCAAAGAACATCTACGGCTTTGCGAAGAAATTGAACCTAAAAAAAAAGAGACCGTAGACTTTAAGTCGCGGTTATGTGGAAAAGTCGCAAACTTACACTCTTAAGTCTTGTGTGTCCCGTTCCGCGCTAATAATAAAAAGTAAAGAAAAAAAGTCTACTGATTTTGCATTATAACACTTGAATGTGACATTGCTACAAACCTCGATCCACGACATGTTGTGTTGCTGCATTTCTTCCATTTTTTGCTTGACTTGAGCATACAACTAACGATTAACAAGCACAAAAGAGTTTTAAGCATAAGCTTAATCAGTAGCTGCATAGTCTTGCTGTTGTTGTGGCTTCCTAATTTCTCAAACAAATTAATCTAACCGAGCAGGGATACAAAGCAAAACTTCTATGACAAGTCGTGTAATAATTTCGACCACGACCTGGAAATAACAGGGAATTGAAAAAAAAAAAAAAAAAAAAAAACTTGTCGGCCACTTTGTTCTCGTAGGGCCACGCCTCCAAGTCTCTTGCCACGTGTTCTGTCGTGGAACGATGTAATTATTGGTGCTTCGGCAAGAACGTTTCATGTGAGGCCTCGAGCAACGCGAGCCAACGAGAGGTCTGCTTTTAGTCACGCAGAGAACCCAGCATAGGAAAGGGCTATTACAACAGTTTCAAATTTGTCACAATTAGTTTTGTTTCATATGATTTTCAAGCTTCCTTCGACGCAGGACACCTGACTTTACAACACACCTCTATGAATAGTCCTTTCTACAGTTGTGGGCTTGGTGGCCAAGCCTTTGAACAGGAGTGAGGCTAAGGGTGACCTTGTTACGATACAGATGTTGCTGCTTTTCAAATGCAAATTTCTTTGTTATCATGCTAACTAGATACAGCTCTCTATCACAACAGGCTCACCCTTAGCCTCACTCCTGTTCAAAGGCTTGGCCACCAAGCCCACAACTGTAAAAGGGACTATTGCAGCAGAAAAATGCAAAATGAAGAACGTACCGTCCCTTTTGTACCGGAACGAATTGAAAAAAGGTACATTAAGGTAATGGTTACAGACGAGGAGAAAGATAAGTTGAAATCATTGGAGCTGTACAGGTGAATTGTGCCGACTGATTGCTCACTTTATCTATGAAGCAAACAGCTTTTTTTTTCTAAACCCTTACCTTAGTTTCAAACTTGGCACTCTGTGCATGATTCATATAACGATTACAGTAAAACAAGTAGCGTTCCAAGGCTTGCCGTGATTTCTTAAAGAATAAAAGATATTGTACGTCGAATCAAGACTCATTACCACAATGCAACTCTGGATTATTAACTCAAGACTGGAGACATCATCTTCGCTCTCCACACCCTGACACCAGCAGGCATATTGTCCATACTGGACCGGGCTGTTCAAAACACGATTAACCTAACCCGGGACAAGTGTACATTTTTAATTCACTTAAATCGCTTTGCGAAGAGATTTTTCTTTCGTAATTTTTTCCATCTAGTTTCCAGTCATATCGAAATAAACCCCATGAAAACCTTGGCTCTTAAACACGCTCTTTCACGCGAGAAATTAAAGCCAAGATTAACCTTTCATCCTAAATTAACGTTCGCCCCTTTCGAACAACCCGATCCTGTTCTCTATACAATCCCAATGGTGTTCACAAGGAAAGAGCTTCTTTAGTTGGCGTTCATTTCCTTTATTCTGGTGACCTTTCTGTGTGATACTGTTGGGAGGAATTAGATGCTAGTCACTCGAAGGAGTATGTTTTGGTTTTCATCTGATCGGTTGAAATTGATAAATGGGGTAGATTTCTTCAACAGATTTTCAGTTCACCGGCTAGTTCATGTTGAGAGGATGGATCACCAGCGTCTCCCTAAGCAGCTACTCTATTCACGGTTATGCTAGAGCAAACGGAATCAGGTCAGACCAAGGCTGAGATTAAAAGACACTGCAAAAAAGAAACCTGAAGAAGTTGGATATTGACAGGATTTCCTGGCAGAGGAAAGCGAAGGATAGAACTGCGTGGAGGAATTTGATCGGACCTAAACGAAACAGTCACTGCCCCGACAGACTGCTATGATGATGCTGATGATGTGTCTGGTTCCCTTACTCCCCCCTCACAGGGTGGCTAGATTGAGATGTTATGTTCACTGCCACAATTGTTTTTAGCATTTTCAGGACGTAAAAGGCCTAAGTGCGTTGGGTGCACGAAAGCATACTTTGCTTCAACTAAACAATTTTTTGAGTGAAGTTTTGCAATATAAACTTACAGCTTGGGCATCTCTGGCTGCTTGTGCATCTTTCTCATCGTAACGATTGCAACTGTACCTATTAGTAAAGAACGTAGCAAGTAACACGAGTGTAAATCAATTCTTTCAAGACAAAACGAACACAATCAAGCTGCAGTCCAAGAGGTATAATATAATTTTCATTTCCTGAGCTCAAAGTAAATTGAATGAAAGCAAATTCAACATGTGTATAGGGGGATTATTACGGAAGCCGAAAAGGGACAATCCAAAAATATTTTTCAAATCCCGAAAATTATTTCAAATCGCAATATTTATTTTAAACTCACTGTCGAAAAGTTTGACAAATCCAAAGATAAAATGCAAATCCAAAAAAATATTTAGAAATCCAAAAATTTTTTTCAAAATCCGAAAATATTTTGCGAATCCAAAAAAATATTTTGAAATCCAAAAAAATTTTTTCAAAATCCGAAAATAATTTGCAAATCCAAAAAAATATTTTGTCACGTGCTATTTGCGCCAGCAGTCACCCAGCGTTACACCGACGTTTTCTTGCCATATCCCGCATCATCCCGCATACAAAATGGTGAAGGAACGAGGATAGAACATGTTCTGTCATAAATGTGGAGGAGAATGTGGGAAAAATGAAACATTCTGCCGTTGTTGTGGAACACTAAAATGGCGTGAAGAGGAAAGTGTGTTGTCCAGCTCGGGAGACGAAAGATTGGCTATAGAACATTACTTTAATAAGGGATTTCGTTACGAGATCATTGTTCACTTTCTGGCAGAATACCATGGGATTTCAATAAACGTGAGGACTTTCAAGAGAAGGCTACGTCACTATGGGTTACAAAGAAGAAACCACCTTCATTCAGAACACACTGTTCGGGAAATAGACGAGAAATTGTTGTAAAATAGGGTTAACAGGCCTACACTTACTCCTATCTTATCCGAACATGCTCTTGTTAATCACCTTAGTGTCAATGAAATTAGTCATAGATGTAATCAACTGCAATTTTCCTTCCACCAAGTTGAAGCGGGCTACGTAAAGAAACTGATAGACTCTCTGAATCCTAAAAAGGCCACTTGTCCGGATAAAATATCACCAAGGGTTATTACTGTTTCCTCTGAGGCATTGGCAGTACCACTTAACAACCTTATAAATCACTGCATAACCATCCACGCTTGGCCAAGTTTGTGGAAACGCAGCAATGCGAGTCCCCTTTACAAGAAGGATAGTCCTACCGATAAGGCGAACTATCGTCCAGTGTCTGTGATAACATGCTTCTCTAAAATCTTTGAGAGAGTTTTGCATGACCAAATGTATGAATTGGCAAAGTTGATACTAAGTGATAGTCTATCAGGCTTTTTCAAGGGTCACTCATGTGCGACTGCTCTCCTTAAAATGACTGATGATTTCAGAGCTTCTCTGTGTAATAGGGATCATTGTATTGCCATTGCAGTGGACTTATCAAAGCCCTTCGACTCAATCTCTCACAGCCTACTTACTTCCAAGTTGACAGCTTATGGCTTTACCGAAAGCGCAGTGAACCTTATTCGTTCTTATCTGCATGATAGGCTGCAACGAGTTAAGATTGGTAATAACTACTCAGATTGGAAAACAATCCAACATGGTGTTCCTCAAGGATCAATATTGGGACCTGTACTATTCAACCTATTCATTAATGATCTCACTTATTTTGTCAAAGATGCTAAACTAAGGCTTTATGCTGATGATACGACACTGTATCTGTCACACCCTACTCAATATGCGTTACAGTTAAGATCTCAGAGAAAGTTCGATGTGCTGCAGTCATGGTTCAAGCGTAATTACTTAAATACAAACGAATCTAAAACTAAAGTATTGCCTTTGGGTGATAATCCGCCATGTTATGAATTGTTTGCTGACCGTACTTGGCCTCCCTTGAATGTGGTACACGATATGAAGTTAATAGGTCTAACTATTGACAGCTCCTTATCTTTAAAAGCCCACATTAAATCCGTGTGTAATAAGGTTAAAGCCAAAGTTAGTGCTCTTGGGAGAGTTCGTAAATTCATACCTTCAGAAGTGATGGTCAATATTTACAAGGCATTTATTTTGCCACACTGAGAGTACTGTGCTCCAGTCTTAGTTGGGTTATCATCTGGCCTATCTAACAAACTGGAGCTCACTAATCAGTATGCCATTAGTACTCTTTTAAACATGGCTAAGTCAAACTCATATAGTACCTTACTTCACCATGTGGGACTGAAGACCCTAGAGCATCGCAGATATTCTCATGCTCTCTGCCTTTTTTATAAATGCTTACATAACATGGGGCCGAATAATATTAGGGAGATGTTTTTATTTCGTAACAATAAATATGACCTCAGAGGCTTCTGCAAGCTTGATCAGCCTACTTATTCTAGCAGATTCATGCATAGGTCATATCAATACGTCACTACAAGATTATGGAATATCAACCTGACAATGCAAGAAGAGCTCCTTCTCTTAATATTTATAAATCAATGCTGGACGAGGTCAACTTGACTGCCAGTGTGGAGTGTGAATGCAACTTTTGTACATAACTTATTTTATCCCTAGTTTGTTCCCTCTTAGTTTTATTGATTCCTATTTATTTCCTATATATGCATCATGATTCCCATATGATTTTATAGTTCCTTTTTATTACTATTATTATCATCATTGTCTAGCTTGTTATGTATATTATTTTAACCTGGCACGTTCACGTTAAAACGAGTTATACTCAATTGTGAAATGTGGATAAATAAATTACTACTACTACTACTACACGACTCCCCAGGGCGTGTTTAGAGTAGCCTATTCAAAGTTTGGCCCCATTGAGTATGTCTTTGGGCGACCGTCCTCTTTTGTAAGATACGAGAAACGGATTTTTGTATATTTCGTTGAGTAGTGGTTGTGTTTCTATTAAATACCAGTGTCTCGTGAGAATTTGCTTTAGGTTTGGTACTGACGGTTGGTATTGTGTAACACAAAAGGCAAGATTCGTTGGTTCGTCTTTTGTTTCTGTTGAAGAGCTAATTTCCTGTTTTTTTAATTCACTTTTAATTCACTTCTAATTTCCTGTTTTTTAATTCAGTCTCTTTTAATTCCTTGTGGGGACAGGAACTATAGTGTGTATACAGAAATGTCTCAGTTTGTTTAAAATGAGTACGCACATCAGGGATTGTGTCTTTTTTGAATCGTTCGCCTTTGTAGATGTACAGCTATTTTTTTTACTGTCTCGATCGTTAAGTTGTCTTGATTGCTTTCAGCTTGCGCCACGTGCGCTGATTCGATCGTACTACAGTTCTTAGTGTTCCCATTTAACACAAAATTTTTTTGGATTTGCAAAATAGTTTCAGATTTTGAAAAGATTTTTTTGGATTTCAAAATATTTTTTTGGATTTGCAAATTATTTTCGGATTTTGAAAAAATTTTTTTGGATTTCAAAATATTGTTTTGGATTCGCAAATTATTTTCGGATTTTGCAAAAAAAAATTTTTTATTTCTAAATATTTTTTTGGATTCGCAAAATATCTTTGGATTTGTCGACTTTTCGACAGTGAGTTTAAAATAAATATTGCGATTTGAAATAATTTTCGGGATTTGAAAAATATTTTTGGATTGTCCCTTTTCGGCTTCCGTAGATTATAACGCAAACTTAATTGACCTTCATAGTATAAAAAAGCAACACACTTACCAACTTGATCCATGTGGCTCCCATGGTCCCAGACACATCCAACAAAAGTCAGCCTTAAATTGGAGAGAACACAATCAACCTTTTAACAGTTTGTAATAAGCCAAAAATAAGAATTTGTACATACATTCAAGGAAACTCTTTCAGCTTTCCCAATCTCAAGAGAGACAGTTACCTTGCAGTTGTTGTTGCGACAAACCATGTGATTACAACCTCCATTCTTCTCTATTGTCACATGACACTTTGGGCATTCCTATGATAGAGGTTAGAATTGAAAGATTATTGTGTGATTCATCACCAATCCTAAAGCTGAAATAGTTAGAGACCTCCTGGGCAGGTAGACCAAATTGTATCCAGAATGCCTCCTACATTAATTGGAGTCCACCCACTAGGAATATTTCTTTGTTTGAATTTCATTCACAGGTCAAATAAAATTTATTTCATTACAAAAAGAAAAAAAAAATGGTGATCAGATTCCTTTACAGGAGGCGAACCCTCTCAACTTTGCCTTGCTCCCAATATGTGGCTTCGTTGGTCAGTTGTTAGTAGTGCCCAACTAATATCTGGGGGGTATGGGTTCAAATGCTGTTGAAGCCTGAATTTTTTCAGGCTTCTTTTCTGCAATTGCTCAAGTTGCAGTCCACCTGATATATCATTTCTTTGCTTGGAAACTGAACTATTAGGCAAAAAAAAATAAGTATTTTAAGTTCTATCTCCAGGACACTGAAGCCAGTAGCTTCTACCTACATAATAGTTTTACATGGTTCAGGTTAAAATGGCTTCAAAATAGTTTGTAATGTTCAATTGCCTTTGTTTAAGGAATATGTATTTGTACCATAAAAAAAGGGAAAAAATAGCAAACCAAACTAGTTTGAAATAACTTTGAACAAAAATATATATTCAACTACAACATATAAGCTAAAAGTAGTGATCTTAGCACACCAAAAATTATAGAGGAAAGACAATAATCCAACAAACCTTTGTATTTGCTGATATCCAATTTGATGTTTCACTGTCATCATTACATTTCTTTATCCACTTCTTGAGCCACTAAGGCACAGAATGAGAGATATAGTTTTTGGGAGAATTCACAAATAAAAAATATCACAAAATTCTCAAATGTGATTAATTATCAGCACTCATGTGACACGGTAGCAGCACCCAGTGGCCCCTGGTGCCTTACTTTTGCTCTTGGCCAACTCAGAAATCTTAGTTTTTAATAAAATGCATATGCTGGGCACCCTGGATATCACAGTTTCAGAGGACTCGGCTCCCTTCAATTGTTCTTAGAGCACAGCCTTGACTTTATGCTTGTGTTTCAACAGTGAAATAAAATGGTTTATGCGTCATGCCTGTGTAATTTATTCACACCACATGATGGCTGGATTGAGATGTTAAGGTCATGAAGTTTTCTTCAGTAGGAGAAGGAGCAAGAAAAGGTTCTTTCCAAAGATAGAAATCCCCACTCCTTGAGTGTTTCTTTGAGCTTTATGCTTTGTGTAAGGCCATATGGGTATGCTAATATCTAGACTGTTGTTTCCTTTCCTTGCAGGAAAAAGTCAAGTGTTGTGTTGTTATGTTCAGATAGTTTCACTTGACTCCCATCATAGCTTGTGTCATCCATGAATTGATCTATAATCATATCCATGAATAACAAATATTCCTGTAGCTCTCCCCTTTTCATGGCAGAATGATTTTGTTAATCACTTGTGTGATAAAATACTAAATTAGACTCCACTTGGTATTCTTACTGTTATAAATTTAGGTCAAAAGAGACAAATAACATGTCTGTGAGAAAAAAGAAAACAGACCCAATGGCCTTACCTTCTCCAGTACAAGGCCCTGCCGATGTGGGCAAGGTAACACCAGGTGAGGTTGGTGTTTCTGGACCAACATCAGTATCTGAGCAACTGTGCTCCTTCCCTTCCCTAACCCAACAACAGTCAACTGATAACAAGTTAGGGTTAAAGCTGAGTTAGAGAAAGGGGTAGGTATGCAGTTGATAAGTTACTGACATAGATCTGTGTTTCTCATTAACATTTAGAGTAAAGGCACTACACACACACACAGACATGGGAAGAAAATATGGTTTTGGTTACTTACTGCACATCGCACAGGCTCATGAACAGGTTCTCCACATCCAAAGCTGAAGACGCAAAATACATGTATAGCAACGTTACCATCTATGAGCAGACAATTAATTGTACTTTGAAAATCAAACACTCAATTTGCAAGGCACTCTATGAAAAGAAAGCTAGTTGTAGACCTACCAAAATGTGTACCCACACAAACATGTCACAGGTAAAGCATCATGATAATTGGCTTTCACAGCATTTTGGCAGTCAGGCCCTGGACACCAACTCATCAGTCTATTACTCTATAATGAAAAGACGACAAATAGTACGATTATTATTTACTCATCCTAAGCACCCACCAAAAAGACAAAAAAGCAATTTTGGCTGTAATAAAATCCTTTTCATCCATCTGGTGAATTAGAGTTTTTCTCAGGTGAGGGAGGAGGGGGGGGGGGTGGCAGCTTCTCCTCCTCACTGTTTGAAGGGTTAGAGGACAGGGAGAGGAAGGGGGGTGAGAATCCCCTGTTTTCATGCCCTTTTTCCCCCCTTCAGGAACTTTTAACACTTCCACCTCCTGCCCCTTACCAAAAAAACTGATATTTTTTTCTGAAAACATCTTTTTTTTTTTCCATTAAGTGGAAAGTAAGCAAAGTTAAGTTTCTGCTCTGAAACAGCCCTAAGACAAGAGTAATACAAGAAACTGTTGGTGTCATACAGTTGAGGGGATTCCTCAGTATTGCACTGTACATGAAGTACTCACTGTACTCAATGAATGAGGTAAACTGGTACCATACTCTTTTACGCTTGAATGAGTACAGTGACCTATATTTTTCTATTGTAGTTCTCAAAACAGAGATTGCTGGGGAAAATTCAAGGTAAGTTTCAAAAAAGTGGTTTAATAACCTTTATTTCTGAGGAATCACCTTCAAAGACAAAGCTACAAAGCCTGCCTTCTGACTTAAGCTTACCTCAACAAAGCTGTTAGCTATAAGGTGGTGATATCGTGCTTTTACTTTAGTGTCTTTTACCACTTGTCTGCCATTGAACAAAAAATAAAAATTATGCAGAAACACAATGCCTTGCTGGCTGTATTTTTTAACTTGTTACATTTCATAAATATCAGTCAAAATGGTAAAACTGCAGTGCAAAATAATTTCAATAAAAATCCTCCTAACAATGGATCAGAGAGGGTTCCTATACATCTTATTCATAAATGGCAGACGTGCAGTTTAGACCTGAGCTGAGTTCACCAAAACGAGGCTTAGGAGGCGTCGCTCGATCTAATGAAACTGTGAGTTTTGTTCGAAGGTTTGTGGAATTACTGACTGTTTACACTGTAGTTAAATTGAGGATTAGTTGATGTAATGTAGTTGAAGACCTTGGCGAATGTTCTGTTGTAAAAATAGCGGCGAGTTTTGCTGTTAATTTGAGTCAAGACGATATTCCCAGAGCATCTGTAGAGGGAAGAAACCCGGCAGAGCTCAACAATGATGCACTGAGGTTTTGGCTAAAATATAGCGGAGATAAATGCAAAGGGCTGAAAACAAAGGCTCACCTATTAAAATGGCAGGTTTAAATGTGACGATTGATAGCCAAATATAAGTAGTATTAAGCTATACTTCTTGTGTTGAGTGAGTTAAAAATAGTTTGGTTTCGATATCTGAGTAGAATACACTTGAATTCGAAAGTTTTTCTCCAAGGTTGATGAATATATCAAATCGGGGTTAGAAGACGTGATAGTCAATCTTGATCCAGATTTAACTTACACAAAGAGGAAAATTGCTGGAGAGCAAGCAGCAGCCATGAGACTGTAGCAAGTACTTCTATAAATGCCAGTTCTACCTGTGTTTCAAGAATATCGTTTGCTGCTTCGGGTGTTTTGCCAGGCTCCGAAGACACTGAAAAAGACTTTCTGGGACAGATTTCTTCTCTTTTTCCTGACGTTGATTAGGCCTTTCACCAGGGGGTAGTCGCTTTCATTGTGAAGTTTGTTTCCAAGCAAATATCGACGGAACTGCACTTGTCTTCAGAGACATTAATCCACCAAGACCCTTTGATATGTCACAAAGTTTGAAATGTAATGAACACACTTTTGGTGCCCTGGAGATGCGAAAAAATCTACCAACATCTCTATGTATAGCATGTATTCATTGCTTCTTCATTTCCTCTTCGTCTGGAAACTTAAACAATCCAATTTGTTCTCCTTTTGGTCCAACATGCCCTCTTTGTGTGCACAATGACACGCAACGGTGAATGTTTGTCTTTGATGCCATGTTACTTGCGATGCCTCCTAAGCCTCGTTTAGGTGAACCTAGCTCAGGTCTCAACCGCACATCCGCCATTTATGAATAAGGCATATGAGGTTAACGTGAAGTAAATTTTTCGAATATGATAACATTATATAGCTCTTTGAAATACATTTAGCTTAACTTTCTAAACTAAATGTTCTTGAGAAAAGCTCTTGCAAAACAAATTAAATGTATTAAAATGACTGTTGATTGTACAAGAATGATAATAACATGATTCCTTACTGATAATTTCAATTCCATAAGGTCGTACTAGTAGCAAGTATGATAAATATTGTAAGAAATAGACACATTTTTTGAGAGACATGTTTTGGCATGCTTATGCCATCTTCAATCAATGAGTAACAGAACGAGAGTAATTATATAACTTGTCTGTTATATAATTACTCACATTCTCTTACTCATTGATTGAAGATGGCATAAGCATGTTGAAACATGTCTCTCAAAAAAGTTGTCTATTTCTTACAAAATTTCAATTCAATTTACCAAACTCAATAACTCGAAAACCCACTGACCTGAACCTTTTTTTTTGTTTCCCTTTGGGAGTTTGAATAGGTGGGGTTCTACTGTATGTGGGCCCTATCGTTGTTGTTTTCCTTCCAATCAAAAGTTTCATTGCTCAAAATGTACACACAAAGTAAATTTGGCAAAATTTAAGATGGCAGACAGTGAAATAGTTTGATAGGTTTTTTTTTTTGTGGCCACATAACTATAAAGGTTAAGGGATCCATTCCCCAGAATTTTGTGGGGATGTTTCTTGTTTTACAATTATCAAAGTATCAAAAGTGGGCCTTAAGTTATTAATCATCTCATTGATTTTGCTACTAAAAGAATAATTTGAAAAAGATACTTACCCAACAAATACTTCATCTACAAGGATGTCACACTTGTGCGCTGGACAGGAAATGTTCTATTATGCAAAAAATAACAATTCCATGTAATTCAAAGAAAGTAACCTGGAGAGTAAAAGTGAGAGAATACTGACACAAGTAAGATGCCTACCTCTCCAACATGCTCATCCATTACTTTGGTGGTGATGTATTCCTTCCAACATCTATGACAAAACCTATGACTGCATTCTAAACCAACAAAAGTCTGAAGGGCAAGAAATTAAGATGTCTTAATATTGAATGCAATGACAATATATCATGAAAAAGCTTTTAGGAAGTTGTCATTTTGGGAATGAGGTGCCCTTCAGATGATAAGCTGAATAATACACACATTTTGATTGGTTCTCACTTGTGGTCTCTTGGAGTACAATTGCAGCAAGAACATCACCATCAACAACATTTTTTTCTCTTTTATTAGATAGATATCATATATTAAATAGACTCAATGTTGCTGTGGGTCTGTAGAGTAATAGTTCACAGAAGACGTCAAAGAGTACTGAGAACATCAGTGCCTTGTGTACCAATTTTTTTGTTCTTACCTCATTTTGATGTGGTAAGAACAGCAGTATTCTATTACATTTCTACATTATATATTTTTTTCCAGAATCAAACAAATGTCTTGCACGTCGAATGATATCATAAATATGATAACAACAACAACAACAACAACAACAAAAAACAAAACAAAAAAAACACTTGTGTGAAGGTCCTTGTACTTACTGGTGCATGATTGTTTATACAGCAAATTTCACAGGTTCCATCAGTTGATGCTGAAGATGATCTGGTGTTAACCTGAAATTCACCAAACATATTTGACTTTCCTCAAAACTCAAAAACAGACAAACATTAAGAAAAGACTTCAGTTTTCAGCAAGATGGATTAAATATTACAGTCCAATTAAAAATAAATAGAATGCCATAGCCAGTCTAACAAAGTTAAAAATAACTAAAACACAAAACATACATTAACTGGCCTTAAATGTGGGGAAACACAAGGGCCATGTAAAATTTATATCTGACTGGTTAATGTTTCCGGGACCAGTCACCCAGGGTCTCAAAGTAACCTTTTATGAAGTTGCCAGATACAAAAAATTTAGCAGCCACAAAGTTTGATTGGTGAGATTTTTACTTGAAAACAAAATACAAAAATTACAAGCAGCACAGATAATCTCTTGATCAAAATCTATTCCTACTGAAAATAATCACCTGTAGAGTGTGGAAAACCACAATGAAAAAAATCAAAGGCCCCTATGAGGCAGCTCAAGGATTAATCAGATTAGCAAAAGAAAAGGCAGTAGAATAATAAAAGAGAATGGCAATTGGTGTATTCAGCATATTGAAAGTAATCTGAAACAATAAAGAAGTTTATAAAAAAGGAAGAAAAAGTGAACACTCAAGGAATAAAATAGAGAAGGGATTTTGTCTCCTCTGGGCAGTGTACATGTACTAATTTTGGACAGCACAAAGGCAGAGAAAATTTTGTACAGAGCAAAAGCATAGACATGCATTATGCATTAGCTGGGGGTAGCAGTTAGGAAATGGTCTGTTGGTGAGATTGCATTTCTCTAATTTCTATGGCAATTTCTGCTGCCAGTGTGTGCTCCCAGCTTTCAATTCCACAAGGGGATTGAGCCATTAACCATCACTGTGCAGCTTCACTCCACATTACTGGGCAAACTCTATTGAACAAATTGTCCATGATCGATTGATCCGAGCTTAATGTTTAAGACAGATAAAGCCTGTGCCAGCTGTTCAGTTAGTATAACCTGGTGCAACCTGACCCAAATCTCCCACTTTTTTTGAGCTGCAGTTATAAATACAACTTTTAATTTTACTATTACAATCTATGTCACAATAGATCAATGTCTAGGGCTCGACACTAACAGTAGCCCACTAGCCACAGACTAGTAGAAATTCAGTTTTGGCTGGTGGTTTTCAATTTCCACTAGCCAGATTGGCCAGTAAACAAACCGAAATTGTTGTACCATCAAAGATTTCAATAGCCACTTGGCTAGTAAGTTGAAAAGTTAGTGTTGAGCCCTGAATGTCTGTAGCCAAGCAGTGTAAGATCATTGGCAAATACACACCCTTTTACTTGGAACAGGTCTAGAGTTTGTTCTATCTGGACTAACTATATGAGCCTCAGAGAAAAGCCTGTCTTGATCTCCACTGTAGTATCTGAAAGTGTAAAAAAAAATAGCAGATGCTATTTACACCTGATGTTGTTATTACTACTACATTGATAATCAGACAACAAAGAGGTGATTTTTTCATCACTTAAGGAGTAAGCTGCATAAAATACAACAACAAGTCTGATCTAATCTTTACTTGTATATACTACTGCAGCGCATCCTTTCTGTATGCAAGACAAAACCCAAAATATTTGGTCTTATGCATGTTTATACTGGAATTCCCTGTGTTACCCTCAGCCTCCCTTTCAAAGCATACACTGATAACTTTTCATTGGAAAGTATTATGAAGACACTATAATCAAAACAATACCCACACAAAAACAACGAGAAAGCTGAAAAGATTCAAGAAAATTCTAGTCTGAACTGTCAGACATTTCCAGGAGCCAATTAATGACTTTGTTTATATTGAATTTATCTTTTGTGCAAGTCTTGTATGATCGATATGAAGTTCAGATAAGGCTGTAGGGCGTTTTTGAAAGCTAGAATCCAAAATATATGTACTATCATATAGAATAATAGGGGGATAATAAATCCCTTATTCAATGGTCTAAAATCTAATAAGAGTGGACATTTTGTTCATTGCCTGCATTTTTCCTTGCCCCTTTAGGACTCAGAAAAATACTTCACAACTCCCAAAAATATCTATGTGAATTATAGGTTAAACCACTGAATTAGTTGTATCTATCACTACATGTATATTTAATTGGCACTCGAAAAGGTTGAACTACACTCAAGTTCTCAGAGGTAAACAAAAGAGATAATTTAACTAACCTTTCTAGTAGCTTTTCTTTATCCCATTTAAAGTGACTTAGAAGAATCCTGGCTGTTGGTCTGGGCAGCTGTTCCCAATGAAATAAAAAGAGATGGTCAGTCTTCAATTAAGTGTCATATAGCTACAGGCATTACAACTATTACTCTTGTCTGATAGGGTTAACTAAAATATACATCTGTGGCTGGTTATCCAATAAGTAAAAATGCTGCGTTAGTATGTTCATCAAAGACAGACAGTACATAACATTACCTTCACAGGGAAACAATTTTGAACTTATTTCAAAGACAAGTAACACTTCTAATGACTTACATTATATATCATTATTGAACTGGATCATAACACCCAATGAAAGGATAAAAGTTTCAAGAAAACTCACTATCTGAGCTAACATAATTGCTGTGTAAATTTTGCTTTAAGTAAAGGGCCTCTGTGTTAAAATTGCTGTAAAACAGCTGTCTTTCTCAAAAAAATAGCAATGCCCTAGAATACCCTGATTCCAGGACTAAATATATTGCCCTCCATTGCATATCTTGTTCACACTGCAATAGATTCTCAGTTCCCCATGATTTAGCAAATCTCTTGCAAAGCCAAATCTGCATGCCAAATGATCACAATTCAGTAACAAAATAATATCATCTTCCTCTTAATCAAAGATGTCATGTGGTTTCCTTCACATGATGAGTGCAAGTGTGGCAGGAATTATAGCAATCACTTGTAATTCCAAGAACCTGTAAAAGCTTTACATACTTATAAAGTCTAAGAGCTAAAATTGAACACAACGCAATAAACAAGCAAAAAAGTTAGTAGTCGATGGAAACAATGGATTGCCTGATGTAAACTTGATAAAATTGCTTTCATCCCATGAAGCAATATATATTTTATCACCTATTAGTTTGTTGCAATTGCAGGAATACATACGACTTACTTCCTAGAACGGAAAAAGGGTTCGAAGACCAATAATGCTAGGAAGATTGGGAAAAATAAAAACGACAAAAGAGACAAATTTCTTGTTCCTTTCTCCGTTCTGGCTTATAAGAAATTCGAGGGAAGTAAAATAGTTCGTATCACCAGAAAGTTTTCTAAGAAAATGGTTCTTTAGCGTTGGAGAAACTTAAATGTTAGCACTTATTGAAGCACTCATAGCTCACTGAATATACGTAGGATTAACCAGCCCAAAATGCTATGACAATAACACACGACCCTTCGTTTGATTCAGCAAATGCAAGTCCCAAACAAGACAGCACAGCGTTTTGCATTGTTGATGTTTGCATTGATAAATAAGTATATCTGAAGTACTCCCGCGAAACCCTAGTACCTTACCTGAAAAACATTATTAACCTCGTCTATAATAGCGTTCATGTAACTGACTAAAGCTTCGGGGGTTAGACATTCGTAATGAAAATCGTCATTTATGTGAGGTCTCTTCGGAGTCGAGGGTTCATCGCAGTCGATGTCGAAGTCGCTTTCATCGCCCTGTTCGGAGCCGGATTCGTTATAGCTATCTTCGTGTTCGTCGTCAAATATCGCGTCTTCGTCCTCAGAATCCATTTTTGTGTTTAGAAAATCCACGTGTTTAGAATATAGTCAGGTAAGCGAAAAATAATAGCCAGAAATGCTCCAAAAGAATAGTGACCTTCATTTATACGGACGAAACCATGTATACTTTGTACGATTTGGTCACATGACCAGTATTCTGCAATTGTAATTGGTCCAAGAACCATGTTATTATGACGTCAGTATATAAGTAATTTCCTTTTTTTCTTCTCCATATAAAGGACTAAGTACGAAAGATTTACCGTTTCTTTTTTGACAAACGCGTAAACAGAAAGTTGCGTCAAAATTACATCATAACTTGTAAAAAAAATCTTGTAGCCTTATCATTTGCCTACGTTCCTGTAAAAATATGTAAATTTTCTAAGGAAAATTTGTGTGATAGACGCCACATTTCGCAAAATTGGTATCCTTCGCCGGGAATGGCTTCAATCTCGATTCCAGGCTCTTCTCTATAGCGTTAACGGTGCAAAAGTGGTCTTTCGGGTCTTGCACAGCCCTAATGCAGGCCCTTGAATGATGATGATGATGATGATGATGATGATTATGAAACTTTATTTATGTGTCTGTTAGGGATCTAGCTCCTGACTAGCGAGGTGCTAATTGTCAAGGGGGTACTTGTCGATGGGGGACCAACAGCACGTGCGACAGCGTGTGTTGCTTGAAAGGACGTCAACAAAAGGAGAATTTGAAACCATAACAAGAGTTCAGGGCTATCAGTTCTTTCTACCCCTTTAAGAGACGTTCTTAGCCAAAAGGGCCAGGCGTCAAACTTCCCTTCTAGACAGACATATATATACATCAATGAATGTCAATTCCATTATTGATGACCGTTATTGCACGATCTTACATCGCATCAAGGTCATCCATCAAATGGACTAAAGACTTATTCATGACTCTGGTCAAACACTGTCACTCCACAGATTTAGACGTCATTTAACGTCATCAGGCATCATTCATCATTGAAAAAAGAAAAAAGAAAACAAAACACAAAATTACAGAAAT
Source organism: Stylophora pistillata (assembly GCF_964205215.1). Lineage (NCBI taxonomy): Eukaryota > Metazoa > Cnidaria > Anthozoa > Scleractinia > Pocilloporidae > Stylophora > Stylophora pistillata. The sequence continues at coordinate 19,408,333 of NC_142522.1, read as the reverse complement.
TAAGCTAACTATCTTCCCATACAGAGATTGATATCGAGGGGTAACTATGAAATCCTAGTAATCCACCATAAATTCCCTATCACGCTCATTAAATATCATCATTCGCGGTGTGTTTATGACTTAACAGACACTCTAATCAGTTAAAAACCCAATGTTTATCTATGCCGTCAAACCCAAACTGAAACATTTTATCTTTCTTTTTCCAAAAGCCAATAGGTCACATTTTCATTGTTTTACCCGGAAGAAGGCCCTCTCAGGATATTAGAAGAGTAGTAGCACTAAAATTAAATGTTAATAACTAGCCTTCGGCTCGTGATTTACAAAGTTGATAATGTGGTGGCTGCAGAAAACAAATGCTTTTTCCAAATCATCATGATAGTGACATGCCTAATGACGGTTTGTTTTTTTTTTGCCACCTTTATGACCCAGGTTTAACTTGTCGATGAAGATAAAAGCCCGCTTAGCGTCTTGCATATTATGTGACGCAGAGAAATAGTCATCGATATGATTTGGAAAAAACATTGTCTTTTTGGCACAATATGCAACTACTTCCGGTTCCGGTCAATCACCATTCGTGCCATATATGGATGTTTTCTGTGACGTTTAATTAATGCTGGGAGTCTGGGACTGGTAAATACACAACAAAACTTCTTTAGGGAAGAGGGCTAGTGATCTCGATGCGGTGGAAAAGCTACCTTACTTAGCGTTAAAATCAAGGCCCATTCGAGTTTAAAATTTGTAATATTGAAAGAGAATCGAATAGGGCAAATGGCAGCGCAACCACCATCATCGGCTGTGCGAGCGTTGCAGCTAGAGTTAAAGAAACTTACTGAGGAACCAGTCGAAGGTTTTTTCGTCAATGTACCAGATGATGACAACTTATTCGAATGGGACGTAGCAATTTTTGGTCCTCCAGGAACTCTTTATGAAGGTGGATACTTCAAAGTAAGTCTGTGATCGAACAGGGTACATTTCGTTCGTAAGGGAATCAAATTTCGCTAACGTCTTTTTTGTTTTGGACACGTCTACCTTTGCTTTAGGCACATATGTCTTTCCCTTCCACTTATCCTTATTCGCCACCGACGTTTCGCTTCCTCACGAAAATGTGGCACCCCAATATATACGAGGTGAGAATGTCGTTGTGATATCTTTTTTTAACTATCTAGTACGAATTTGTTTTACTAATCATATTCTAGCAACTAATGATTGCGGTCGATTTTTCAGTCCGGTGATGTCTGCATTTCAATTTTACATCCACCGGTCGATGATCCACAAAGTGGAGAATTACCTTCTGAACGTTGGAACCCAACGCAGAATGTAAGGTACGTATATATGAAAAGTTTCGTTTTCCATTCTCTCATTCTATCCGTGATTCAAAATCATACTTTTATTGAAGCTTTATTTTTAGGAATCTATTCAATGCCTGAACAATTTCTACTGAATGCATGCGACCTCATTTTATTTTCATGGTGTACTTGAATTGTCCGCTATGTTCGTTTTGGCTCCCTAAGATACTCTTGTATATTGGATTGCTTTGGTAACTTCCAATTTTATTTTTGTTCACTTCATTGGTCAAAAACTTTTTATAGTATCAAAGGTTGACCAGAAAAGGTTTCGCTTTAATTTCAATGTCGCTCGAATAGCATTACGTTTCTTTACTGTTGTTTGTCGGCATGTTTTCGTTGTCACACGATGGAAACGTGGTTGGTTTAAAGCAGGCGTTGTGGTTTGTCCAATTTATAATAACGGTCATGTAAAAAAAATAAAAAAATCTCAAGCTTTTCTTCGTGACTGTACATTTGATTTTAAAACTTATTTATCGCAACTCAACAAAAAATATCCAATCTAAACGAGATCGTAGAAGCAGATGTGAATGATACCATTCTTTGGATGAAACACCAGTTCTGGATTTTTACCAATTCTGTTGGTGGCTGGTGACGTATTGTGAAGTTTGACAGAACTTCACAATATCAAGAGCTTGGCCAAAAATGAGTATTCTTTTAACAGTTTTGATAAATATTTTAATTCTTTTAAATTGTGTTTACCTCGAGAACTGCTTGCAAGTCTTGAACACTAGAAAGTAGAGGTAAATCTATTAAACATGGTGTGAGCGAAGAAAAAATTTGTCAGTAAAGAGCTAACATTTTCCCTAATAAGTGGAGCAAAAGTTTGAAATGCTTTTCCTTTATTTGTTCCTCAACATGTAACTCACTTTGTAAGTTTAAATACCAGTATGAAGGGAATGAATGGAAATTGCGTTAAGTTATGAGGAGATTTACAAAATTTGAGGTAGAATTAGTGTTTGACCACGAAAGGGAACTGGTGTTTGTTTCAAACCATATCAGCAGTGCAAGGAGACCAGGTGTTTAAAAATTGGGAAATAATGCATCTATTCTCATATTTAACCTTTTCATTCCCAAGATTTGAGGATCAATTCTGGGCAATGTCTGTTTGGTCTTCATTAGAAAATGTTACAGATGTATGATCTGAACTGAGTAGGGGGCTGAATTAAATTATACCTGTGTTATAAGCATAATTTGTAAATTTGAAATTCTCCAAGAGGTGATTTCCAGCTTTCTGAGGCATATTCCAGTAACTTTAACTTTAATTTGCAAGTCAGATATTGATGTTGGAATCATTTCAAAATACCTATGTTCTGTCTTTGACAACAATTCTCAAAATAGCCAGTACAAGATGGTCTGCTGCCTACCTGCTTCTAATGACAACCCTCGCAAACCATTTCTTATTATCAGAGAATTAAAGTTAATGAAGTTAATATTTTCTCTCTTATCATCACCTTTCTGCTTCGAAATGCACATTTTTATGATTAGGAGAAATTATTATTTTTTAATTCTTTGAGTGTAAGGGTATAAGTACAAGCCATAAGCCCCAGTGTACCAGTAAAAAGCATTTGTGAACCTAGAGTGAATTGATGATGATGATGATAATGATGAAACTTTATTAAGGTGTCTAAAGAAACCTCCTAGCCTAGGTTAGAAACCTGTGCTAATAAGGGGACACAACATAATGTTATGGTAACTGATTACTGGCAGAAAGATAATAGCCTTGGTATTTCCACGAAACACAATTTATTTAACTGTAAACAATGGGAGATAACTTAACACGAGCTAGCGACTACTCTTGGAACAATCCAACTAAAATTAACTATGTACTTCTCTACACTTATCTGACCACAAGCAAAGTACTGTCCTTCTCTTTGGCAAAATCTCCTGAAGACTTCCTTTGCAGTATCGCACTCCACGGTAAACAACTCTGGACTTGACAGCAGAATGTCAGTCTCACAACTGTACAGGGAAATCCCTTCACTTGTCACACAATATCACTTAAAGATCACAAACAGGGAATGAAGTCCCAAATCACAACAACAACCTGACTAGCGAGCTCCTTACATAAGCATTCGAAGAGAGTCTAGAAGTTTCCGAAAGTAACTATTTATAACCATTACAATAGTAAATATTTATAACTATTACAATAAACTCTCTTTTTAAACTGATGAGTCACAGTTCTAGAAAATTCTTGAAACAACATATTGCGTGACATTGACTTTCGCCAACTTTCCAGACTATTCCGATCCTTGTAACAATAAATATAAATTAAGGTAAAAATATTTAAATATAAGCGAAGTATAAATGATATCAATATTTACAGTATGTATCTATGAATTATAAAGATGACAGCACGTGCATCCATTATCCATTAGTGTAACTAAATCTAATGTATGTATTTTGTTTTTGAAACATTTTAAGGTGGTAACTTCTCTCAAGTCTGGGGATAATTTTCCCCAGAGATTGGGCCCTAAATGGCAGAGGGAGTGCCTGCCATATGTTAACGTATTGTACCTGGCAGCGCAGAAATCAGACTGCCTTAGGTTATAGTTAGATCTATGCTTAATAAAAATGTCACTGTTATAGGAGGGACATAGATTGTTCTTGGCTTTATACATTAAAATGCAAATGTCTTGTAATCTCCTGTTCTGCAAACTAGGGAGTTCTGCTCTTTCTAGAAGTTCAGGGTAGCTAGCATTGTTCCTAAAGACAGCACGCAAGCCCCTTTCTTGCATCCGCTTAATTTTACGAGAATCACTGGCTCGGCAAAAGTGCCACACAAGGTGGCAATACGTAAGGTGCGGCAATATTGCTGTTTTAAAAAGCATAAGTTTAGCATTTGTCGGAATCAAATTTCTAATTCTCATAAGGACGCCGATTTTCTGACCGGCATTTTTATGAATATATGAATGTAGTGAATATAGTTTATATCTGACCACTTGCTGCCCAGAGGCTGAATTACGGGTGCAGTGTAAGGTTGAGAACAGACGTCAGCATATCAGGCGGCTCTGGCAGCCGCTTCAGTCTATCGATCTCACCTTCCCACCCATCCCACCCCATGGGAGGACATCCATCACACAGTAATCTCGTGTGTGGGAAATTAACGTCTCCTACCCCAACCCTGCAGGAGACGGGACCTCCATTTATTCGTCCCTATCCGTCACAGATTATGTTAATGTGCTCTGAAAAATTCAGCTTGGAATCTATTGTGACACCCAGCAATTTGAGAGAGTCAGTTATACTAATATCATGATTATTTAATCTGATGACTTGAGTGGGTGTTATGATCGCTTTGGCCATGTCCGATGTCATTATTTTTCCCAAGAAGAAAAAAATCATTCCTTTAGAACCCTATACTGTACTTAATATGTTTTTTGTTCCCCCACCCCCCAACTAGAAATAGTACCCAGCCTCTGACAGTAGCCCAACTGTCATGGTACTTATTAGGTATAGTTTGGGAATCGGAGACTCTTGTTTATATACTGTCTGTGAGGTACATGTGCTGAAAAATAAGTGCATAATAGAGAATTGTGAAAACCTCCCATCAAAGTGTAATCATTGTTTATATTTAATTGTAGAACTATTCTCTTGAGTGTGATCTCACTGTTAAATGAGCCAAACACATTTTCCCCTGCCAATGTGGATGCTTCAGTTATGTTCAGAAAATGGAGAGACTCTAAAGGAAAGGATGGAGAGTACGAAAGAATTGTCAAGTAAGCAAGGTGTTCTTTGGAGAGGGTTCTCTCTTTTAAAGTTCAGTGTTCTTTCTTATTTTAAGCACAAAAGGTGAAAGAAATTTTCAAACTGGAACAGCAGTACGTTCACCTGACTGTTAAATTTTCAAAAATTTTTAAGCAGTTTTAGGTGGTCATAAAAAGTACTATGGGTGGTAAATTTTACCAGTTACCGCCTGAAAAGGACACGGAAAGTTACATACATGCCGTAAAAAAAAAAAAAAACGGGTCAAAGACAATTTTCAGGAAAAAGAATGGCGTAGACCTCAAGAACACAGAGATTAAAATGTCTGTCTGAGAAAACATCATGATTGTTTTTTTGCAGAAGTTATGGTGAAACTAACATGAAAACATCTCATGTCATGAAAGTTTTATGTTTCAAATTTATTCTTGGTTGAACTTTTTTTCTTTCGGTTTTTTTGTATGATAACATGGAAAAGTGGAGTGCAGGGTAGTTTCTTTAGTTGGGAAGATCTTTATGAAAATTAAGATGTTTGTGCTTTCTTGCGCCTCAGTCCCAGAGTTCTGTACTGTGTGCTAATGTCAATTTTTTCTAACTGATTTTTTGTTGACTTGCCTAATGAACTTTTTCAAAAAGGAGGGACTGTCTGTAGTCTAGGGTTGTTGTATTGGGTTCTACTAATTTATGATAAAAAAAAAATTGGGAACATTTAAAAAATTGTAATTAAAAAGTAATGTATTTTTTCACATCCTAGAAAACAAGTAGCACGTTCCAAAGTTGAGGCCGAAAAAGAAAACATAACAGTACCAACAACTGTTGAAGACTACTGTATAAAATCCAGACCATCACATTCTGAACCTGAAGACTTGACAGATTTCTACGACGATGACTATGCAGATGATGTGGATGATGATGATGATGACGATTGTATGGAATATAGTGGAGACTCAGGAAATGAAGAAACGTGATGCCTGTGACTACGGGCGGGACCTTTGTCACAATGTATATTTTGTACTGTGTAACATAAAAATACCCTTTCCCATGGCAAAAAAGTGCTTCAAGAACTTGCCTGGCTTGAAAAGCTCAGGAAAGCCATAAAGTTTCCTCTTTTGTAATATTATTTGATAACTTTCATTAGTGGTGTGTGATGCATGGGGCTATCTGTTAGCCATGGTTTTAAAAGTTTGAGATAATTGTAGTGATGTTCCTAATCCACTGTCCATTCTTACAGTGATCAAGAAAATGGAGAACCTTTCCCATGTCATGAGTTAAAACTGCCCTACTGGAACCACAGTCTGAAAAGACATGCACTTACCTTCATGTTTGTGGTCTATCTATGTCAATAAATAAATTACTATGGTGAATCCTACATATGTCCAAATTAAACTGTTGTTTTTTAATTGCCCTTTAGAGCAGTCTTGAAACATCGCCTTTCAAAGTGAGGCCAAGTGCAAGACCTTTCATGGGGAAATGAGCATAGAATAAATTGTAATGCTGTTCTGTACTTTATTGCTTGTTTGAAAAAAAAAAAGAAGAAAAGAAAACAAAAAGCCTTGTCCTTCTTAAAAAAAATGGGCACCTTGTCCTTATTGGAAAAAAAAAAAATGGGTTGTAGTTCTATAGAAGTGGTCCTCTCAAAATTATCAGCTCCTAATTGGATAGCAACAACCAATTAACTGCTATCCTCTTAATAGAAAAGTTTCTTATTTCAATGCTTGCTAGCAACAAGCTAATTCAGCAGCTGCAAAAACCACTAAAATACCATTACCACCCTTTCTGCTTATCTTTGAAAAGATACTTTACAAAAAATCCTCTTCTGAAGTTAATGCACATTGGTAACAAGAAAGTAGGGGGATCAACCCTGTGAGCCTTGACCCCTATTTTATTACCTTTTAATTAACACAGGGAGATTTCTTGTTTTTCAAATTTGGATTCTGGGTTTGACCCTTTACACACAAGCTAATCTCCTCGCTTTTCACACAGTTCTTGTGGTGCTAACAAAGAGAATTTTGTTAAAGAATCGAGAACTTCTTTAGTTAGTGGTCATTTCCATTATTCTCGTTACTTAAATGTTTGACTCCAAAGTGATACTTAAGAGAAAGCTTAAATGGCAGTCACTCTGGGGTAAGACTGTACAGGGTTCTTTGATGATGATGAAGTCTTCTTGACACCATAGTTTGAGAATTAAGTTCAGTTCAGAACCAGCAATTTTAGTTGGCAAAAACCAAACCTTTCTGACATTCTTGCTCAACAAAAGAATAATTATTTGCATCATTTGTAAAAGATTTTTGCTCAAATCTTGTTTACTCTACAGTCAGGGGTAGGAGACGTTAATTTCCCGCACACGAGATTACCGTGTGGTGGATGTCCTCCCCTGGGGTGGGATGGGCAGGCAGGTGAAATCGTTACATGGACTGAAGCGGCTGCCAGAGGTGCCTGATAATGCTGATGTTCAATCTCAACCTTATCATTGTAACTAGACACATTTGTTGTTTAGAGTGCTTAAGACTTTCTACTTTCTCTCTCTTTCTTGAGGTTCTGCAACCCACCTGTTTCCACTTGAGAATGGGTTGGATCTCATTGCCTTGAGAATACCTTCCTCAATGAACATGAAAATTCATCAGTCTGCACAAAGACTATTGAGCTGAAAGTTGTGCAGTGCAGGAAAGTAATTATGATTTCAGCTTTTACAAGCTTTAGAGTTGATTTCACTATAATAAGTGATAAGGACAAAGAAAGAATGAAGGGAACGTCGAGTTTACAAAATGATAAAAGAGATGAAAAGACAAAAATCTCGAGCTGGCTTTTTTCTGCTAGCTTTGATGCTTTGTTTCTTTTTAGACAGAGTCTGGGGTTATGGCCTAATAACTGTCCTGTGATTTGCACTAGATGATGTAAAGTAGCCATTAAAATTGTGCAAAAATTAATGGGTGGGTTATAAACAATGATATCATTTCAGTCAGTGTTTTCCACTCGGTTGTGTCTTGCACCTTGCAAAATGTACATTCATTTTTCCATTTTTCCATTTTTTATTTAAAGTCCATGCACTTCCTTCATAAACAAGAAAAATTCAATAAATGGACTATCCAAAAACAATTCTAATTGATTATCCTAAAAGTGGATTGAAATTTAAAAAAAAAAAAAACCTACTCCTAAAGTTAGGTTTACAGTAAAGGATCATGCAAAACTCTTCAGTCTCCAGGAAACTTCATTACATCGGAAGTTTCTTGTAAACTGTTAGTATCACTTTTATTCGTTAAATTATGATTAGAAAAGACTAATATGCTGATTGGTTCTATTATGAATCCAAAATAGATTGTATCAACTGAGAACCAGGTCCTTGGTCAAATCATTTTAAATCTGTTCACTATTCTCTTGACATATCATTTATTCTGTAAAATGAATAAATAAAAGTCTGATCAGTTGTTATGACAAAAATAAGGGATGAAGTACAAGTGCACTAACCAGTTCATAAACAATTACCTTATAATGTAAATATCCAACAGCAATTCCAAAAGTACAACTGATGTAAAACATGATATAAAGATATCAGTAAAGGCAAAGTTATTCTCTGTCAATTTACCTTGTAATGAACTTCAGAAAGATTTCTAAGCTTTTCTGCTGCCTGTGAATAAAACCAAACCAAATGTCAAAAAGAGACAAGGTGTTTTTATTTATCTATTTGTTATATTTAAATAGGCTGGCCCAGTTCAGCTTTAAAGCTGGTTTAAATAAGGGCCTTTACAAACAATAACGAGGCCAGACCACAAGTAACAGTAGCCATGTTCCTTAATCTTTGTGAAAAGTGCGTGGGTTCTTCAAATTTTCACCTACAAGTACAGAGAAGGAGTAGGGGACAGGCCTATGGATTATCGTCCTTATTCGAAGAGACTAGAATGTCTAATCATTTGTGGATGTCATAGCAAAGGCAGCACTTTCTCAGTTATTCAAGACCCTGACTGTTGGTCCAGTCTGGGGCTTGAACCCTTGACCTCCCCACATGGCTAGTCTGGGCTTTACAACACGAGCTCGCCAAGAGCAAGATATGTATTGCCAGGACAGCAAATCAGGCTTATGACCAAACATGACTGCCTATATTAGAAAAATTAACATGTCAGGAAGCAACACAATAAGCTGTTTTCTTTTGTTGTGCCACTTTATTTTGTACTTAACCAGTTGTATGAATAAACTTTGGATCAATTACCTGCTCTGCAGTCAGGTCTCTTTGACTCTGAGCTAACATTTCATAGCCAACCATGAATTTTTTGACCTGCAAGATTGGTTTACGACTATTTATGTATTGAATATCCCAGACTTTTCTTAGGTAGAGGTGTACCACTAAGGAACAACCTAACTAACAGATGACGTAAATAAATTTTAAAAGTGAACAACTGAGAAGGAGGCTCATGATTAGACATAAACATAAAGTGACCCTTGTATTAAAAAGCTGCCTGTCATCTTTTGAGGGGGAGGGGGTGTGTGCACTGCCTGCAGCTCCCTCCTAGATCCACTCATTTTTGAAATAGTACATGAAATGAGATTAGACTAAGTCTTACCGTGGCAGAACGGAGCAAAGGAGGATAGTAATGTGCATGCAACTGCCAGTGACTAAAATCAGATCAAAATGAAGTAGTTAATAATAATTTTCTCATGAAAAAAGAAATGATTACCAGTAACTAACTTTTACATTTAATTATCCTCAACAAAAGTATGAAGAATGAAAACAACAACAACAGTAATGATTATAATTATAATAATAATGGTTATAACAATGGGCCTTTTGCAGCTGGGGTCACGTGATCAATTTTAGATAATTATATATTATGGGATACAACTTGAAGAATACCAGAAATGGAAAGAGCATATCGAAAATACCAAAACGGCCAAGTTTGGGCCCAGGGAATTACAGAGCACTGTTTTTACAGCGGTTTGAACTTTCGGACAATTTAGAGGATTTGTATGGAAAATGTTGCTGGAGAGCAAGGCCTTGCTCTCCAGCAACTTTTTCCATATAAACCTTCTTATTTATTAAAAAATTCAGAGTGTCATCAAATCTCATTTTTGAATAATGGAGGCCTCAAACTTGGCCATTTTGTTATTTTTGAAATGCTTTTTCCTTTTCTGAATTCGGTTAAGTTATAGCCCATAATTTGATGAAAAGTAGGTCACGTGATGGCTTTGCTGCAAAAGGCCTATTGACAAATAAACAATAGACGCTACTTTGCATTTATTTAAAATATGCATGCCCCAATTGGATATTTATCTGTGGACATTATCTGATCCAAGATGCAAATAGTTTCCAGAGAGCGTAGCTTGAGGAAAACTGTGAGCTTCAAGGAACATATAATTTCCAAGGACAAACATACAGTTGAACCTCGATTATCTGGACTTGTTGGGACCAGACGAAATAGTCCAGATAATCGAGGGTCTGGATAATTGAGAATATGAATATTAATGAGAAATAAAACTGATTAGAATGAGAAATAAAACTGATTAAATTAAGAAAGTGATATTTAATCTTGCAACAAAACATTTGAAAATCGTTTTGGAAAAGATATGGTTTACATCTTCACTGTCCTACGTGAATACCTCTACATGTGTGTATTAGCAATTAAAATTCATGAAAATGTTTTAACATTGGCGGAAAAATGTTGAAGTATGTCATTTCGTCTTAAAGAAGAAAATGGCCTTTACTTCACTTTTCAATGCTGTAGTTTTCAAAAGAATATAGCGACGGATCTTGATCATGACTAATAGTTATTCATGAAAACACTGGGACCAGAAAAAAAGTCCGGATAATCAAGAAATCTGGATAATCGAGGTCCGGATAATTGAGGTTCGACTGTACAAGCATATTTTTGCACCAAATAGAGGCTACTGCGTTTATTATCCTTCAAATATTTGGCAGCATGTGTGAAAAAATGTTTACAATCAGCTCACTGTATGCCACAGGGGATAATTTCTTTTGAGTGTTCCCTGATAAGACTTAATGGACAAAAAAAAAATTTCCCTTCTTCTGTAACAAGCACAAAATGCTTTCTCATCTTAAGTTAAAGTATAAACGAAGACTTATAGTAGTGGATGCAAGGTTTGAAAATTGGGTAATATCACTTGCCTGGGTGATGTTCTCAGATATCACCAGATCGCGCACAAGCAAAAATGTTTGATGATCATAACAATTATAGTAATAATAATAATAAACAATAAAAATCATCATCATCTTCATTTATTACCATTCAATGTAAAAGTTGTGATTTAAAAAAAAAAAAAAAAAAAAGAACAGGATACCTGGTTAGTTTAGAAAAGGTGCCAAAATTTTCTTACTATCTAATTCAAGGTGATTTCAGTTGACATGAATCTCTTAGAAGCCCTATACCTGCCAAATCTTATGCCTGTGGCACAAGAGTCTCTTGTCACCAACAGAAAAAGTTATAACATTATATATGTGTTGACTGACACATGTTAGAGAAACACATAGAATAAAAAGGTAAAACTGGTCCAAGAAATGAGAAAGCTTTACAAAGAATCATTCATCTTCCCAATATGATTTTCAAGGGGATAGTGCACTGGGCTATGTCAGAACTTTATACGATACATGTATATCTGGAAGGGTTTTGAATGTCTGCAGAAGTCTTTGCCATCTTCAAAGGAAATCAGGTCCCCCTCAACAACCTGCATGCTTTTGACTCAACAAAGGTGGGCTGGTATATCAACAAGATTCATTAAAAAAAGATTGAATAATTAAAAACTTCATGCCTCTTTTCCTCAAAACCTGTTCTGTTCAGGAGAAGCTTAAGATAGTTTTCCTGCTATTTATTATTTGTCAGAGAAAATCTGGCAAGTTTTACCTACAGTCTGTGTCCTGTTTACCGGTTGGTGCACCTGTCAGTATGGAACAATAGAAACGAATTACTGGTAATCCTTTAACTCCCAAGAAGGGATTGTTACTGTAATTCTCCCTACTAGCTGCATCACATTTCCTTGTAAATTAGTTACAAGAATTTGGTGTTCAATCAAGATAACAACTTTTTCCTGTTTAAGTTTGAAAATATTATTACCTGTTTTTGCTGGATGATGTATGAATTTTATAGGAGAGGTTACAACAATAAATGTTCAGATAAAAGATTCAGCTAAATTCAAGTTAGTTTAGAATGCTTAACTTTGTTTAAATAGCTGGCCCTAAAGGTTTCCAGAGACTGGAAGAGTTGAGTACTTGATAGTATACATACCATGCCAACCCATTGAGTAAGGGAAAGAAACTTCAAAAAGATTGTCATATTTAGTCAGTAGTCTCTTCATTACATCTGCAAGATCTGCAACAAAAGTTGGAAACAACTCCATTTTTTAAGAATTTCAACAGAAGGTACTGGTAATTAATATATAACCCCACATCTATGATTACATTGTACAACTATTGGATGTGAACTGCAATAGTTTTCAGCCAATAAAAAGAAAATAATCTGAATGGGATCTTTATGATTTTTAAACACAATCTATACAAACTGTTTGTAATAAGTAAAGGATGAAGAAAAAGGCTCACTCCCGATCTTAGGATTTTTGAGGGTACAATGCTCTATCACTGTACTCCTTGGAATTCATTGCATGGTGAACAACACTCATGAACCTTTTTCTTCGTCCCCACTTGAGACAAATGTTAAACAAAATTGTTTAATCAACCACATGCTAAAATTTACTTTTAAGGTACATTTACAGTTACCATCTGTCATCCCATGATCATAAAAGTAGATCATGTGACAACGACTTCATATGAAACTTATGACCTCAGGGTTTTGAAAAGTTTTAAAGTAGACAGCAAAACTGCCAAGGTACAAGCAGCTAAAGGAACTAATTCATCTTTGCTCTAATGCTGTTAATATCAGAGAAAATAGGAGGCTGTTTTGCTCCACATACATGAGAAATTTTGCTGGTTTCCAGCTCTTAATAAACCCCTGTGGCCCTGAAGTCCCTCACAAGCTCCCTCTAGCTTAACTAGTAGCACAGCATCTAATCAGGAAAAGTGAAGATCTGAGCTGAGATTCACAATTGTGCCAATCACCTAACACATCTTTCTTGTCTGAAAACTGAGCTTGGTTGATCCAAAATAAGGTATCTAGAAATTACAATTACTTTTCTGCTCCTCTTCTGTGAGATCTGATAATCTTTGAACATGTCTTCTTGGAAGAAGCAGAACTTCATAAGGCCAAGTTGCCCTGTTAAGTGATTAATATTGGTTCAATTTAATAACAACTGCAGTACATAAAATATGAAAGAAAGTTATAACTTAGTGACAGTAGAGGTAAAGGTAAAGTCTGTTTACGAGCCTAGTGGCCCATCAGGCCAGTGCTTAACTCCGGTTTCTGTAGCATGAAGCAACTAGGAGTATTTCTACTCCCCCTTGGATGGGATGCCAGTCCATCGCAAGGTTACCCCCAGTATTAAATTGCCGGTACCCATTTAAACACCTGGGTGAAGAGAGGCACTGTGAGAGTAAAGTGTCTTGCGTAAGAACACAACACAATGTCCCCGGCCAGAGCTTGAACCCAGACCACTCATCCGGAGTCAAGCACACCAACCATGAGGCCACTGCGCCTCCACAGTGACAGTAGAGGGCAATCAGTAAAAGGCAACCTACAATCAGTAAAAGTCAAAAGCCATGTGTACATAAATATAAAGAGAAAAAGGGCAAATTTTGAGCTCAGTTATCCAATAATATAAGAGAAGTCACACTTTTTTTATTGGTTAATTCTCACTTGTGATCTATTGGAGGTCAGACACAAAGACAACGTCACCATTAACAACATTTTGCTTTTTTATCGTCTAAAAATAGTAGATTCCATGGGTCTTTAGAGTAACAGGATCACAGAAGAAGTCAAAATGTGGTGAGAACATCATTCAGTGATTCCCTCAGCAACTCCTTGAGTGCATGCCACTTTTTTGTTCTCAATTATCACATTTTGATGTCATCTGTGATCTGTTACTAAACAGATGTATGGCAGCATGGACTTCACTTGTTAGTTAGTTTTTGAGTCCCTTAGAAATGAAGGAACTGAGTCAAAGACTTATCAATTCTGCCTTCTGATGCTCTAACATTGATCTACAGAAGGCTTATTGGTGAGCTAGGCCAGATAACGACTTCATATGCATCTTGAAATAGATATACATTTAATATGTTTGAACAGACTTGTGAAACTGTGCTTAAAGTGAAATGAAAATAAACATGTAAGGCGAAGATCGAACTCTACAATCTCTCCTTATAAAGTTACATACCAATAAGGTACCACTACAATCCAGTCTCTATTTTCCACAACAATACGGACCTAAATTGGAAGACAGTACCCACAGGTAAGACCTTCTATTAATGTTCTGCACAAATATTTTCCTTTTGCAAATTTTAAGAAACAATATCAATTTCAAACCATGAGGTCCAAATCCTGATTGTCTAAAGCAGTTGAAGTCAGTGCTGTTGTTTTAAATACAAGTCATATCAGAGTCAAATTTTCTTTCACAATTAGTTGCCCAAATTTTATACATTAGCTCATTACCTATTGCTCCATAGAACTGATGTGATACACATCTCACTTTTTTTTAAAGTAGAAAACTTGATAATATAGTTACACAATCCATACTGTAAGTTATGGCTTTTGAAGTAAGTTAACTTAAAAAAAAGCTACGCTTATTCTTTGCATCCATACTGGCCTGGACAACTATGGGTTTAAAACCAAAAACAAACCTTCTGTTCTGCTTCCAGTCTAGCATACTCAACTAGCATTGGAACTTTATGTTTCTCTTGATATTCTTGTTGTGTCTGATGCTTCCATAAACAGAAAAAACAAAATTCAAAATAACCACTGACATGTCCATTGAAATCTTGCTTACACTTTTTCAAATAACTTTCACCCTTTTACTCCCACTTTCCCAATGAACTTCTAATCTTTCAAATCTGCATTTGTCGCGATTTGTATTGCAGTAATGAATCTTGCTACCATTAATTAAAGGTCCATTTTAAGCATTGAAGGAGAAAGCATTGTAGAAAATTCCCAGGGGTGATCAGAAAGTAATTTCTCCTGACAAAAACAATATATTGAAAAAAAACAAAACAAAACAAAAACCACCACAAAGTTCTCCCACAATATGTCTTATTGATTTTCAGCAATAAGATGCCACAAGATGCACCATTCAATATCATTACTTCTTTGCAAAAAAATGTAAACACCCTAAA
Organism: Stylophora pistillata; assembly: GCF_964205215.1. Classification (NCBI taxonomy): domain Eukaryota; kingdom Metazoa; phylum Cnidaria; class Anthozoa; order Scleractinia; family Pocilloporidae; genus Stylophora; species Stylophora pistillata. The sequence continues at coordinate 19,393,072 of NC_142522.1, read as the reverse complement.
ATAGGTATAAAATTGAATGTTCTTATTGTTACAATACAACTTACACATCTGTCCCTTAAATCTAAATACATAGGGCACAACTGTTTTCAAATAAATTATTACCTCTATTGCTGCTTCATTTGGTAGAAAGGAACTTGCCCAGATCTTAAATGAAGCAATGGAAAGGATTTTTCCTGTCAATGACCAATCCATTTAATTTATCACTCAATTTTAAGCAATAGGATGTATCTTTGTCCTGGTTTACATCATCTGAGACCAAGTGGAATGTTAAAAGAACAAGGCAAAAGTTTCATTTTTATCTCTTTGCTGTCATAATGACAGACAAGTAACCCAATAGAAAGTGCAGTATGTTACTTGAATAGAACATCCCTGATTTTCTTAATAAGTTTTCGATTAATTTACCACTAACAATTCTGACACCATAGATTAAAAGACCTGTCTTTTGTTTTTGTAGGTGTGAGGTTCTCCATTTGGTTTCAATCTCACCTGCCTGTCAGTATTGCATGAAGGGGATTAAAGTGAGGGTTATCGTTTTACCAACTGAATTGATATATTTAAGAATAAACACTAGCGAGAAAAACACACAACGTTTCGATGACTCCATGTCATCATTCTCAAGTGAGAAGAGAATAAAAATGAATAGTTAATTTATACCGTACGAAGGTGGCAAACGTAAAAAGTTTAAAATATTTAAAATATTTAAATAAATAATTGCGCGTGTTGAGTTCATAAATTAATGTAAACTATTAAATAAATAGTTTCGCGCGTATGGAATCCGATTGTTTGTTCAAAGAGGGCTTCATCTTCTTTATGAAAAGCATTTCCATACGCGCGAAACTATTTATTTAATAGTTTACATTTATGAACTCAACACGCGCAATTATTTATTTAAATGTTTTAAATATTTTAAACTTTTTACGTTTGCCACCTTCGTATGGTATAAATTAACTATTCATTTTTATTCTCTTCTCACTTGAGAATGATGACATGGAGTCATCGAAACGTTGTGTGTTTTTCTCGCTAGTGTTTATTCTTAAATGTCTAACAAAATCTAATGTCATTTGAATTGATATAATATTTAATTGGTTCATGCCTTAGCGTGCACTATCGAGTTATGGAGCACATGGGAAGTTTGGAGAGCATGAAAGAAGCATAAGAGTTGCCCGAGGCAACAGCCGAGGGCAACTCTAGCTTCTTGAGTGCCCTCCAAACTTTCCACGTGCTCCATAACTCGATAGTGCACAGCTAAAAAAAAGCATGAACCAATTGTTTCATAACATAGCCTGACAGTGAAGTGAAATGTGACATTCTGTGACGGCGCTGATGCAGAGTCTCCTTTTCCGTTGTTTTCTCTTTTTCTGCCTCATTCAAGAACTCTAGCCCAAGGGAAAAGGTTGGAAAACTGTTTTTGTTTTGGGACTGGTGGGCCGAGTCTCTGTTTGTATCTATTATTGTGATGAAATATATTATTTTTCCTTGCGCTAACAATGGCCGCTTGCGCGAAAAAAAAAATTTCTGGCAAAGTGATTTGCTAATGCTATCAGCATGCCCTATCAGGATTTTGAGCATGCTTACATATACTGAATTTGATTGCATGGCTCTGCTAACTATGTTATAAAGTAAATTAGCCACCACAGAGAGGTTTTAAAGCTGACATTTTGAGTGTTAGCCCCTCATCCTGTGCTCCGATGATGGACTAATGCTTGAAATGTCAGTTTTAGAAACGCTCGAAATGTCAGTTTTAGAAACCCTCTACAATGACCAATTTATATCAGTTGATAAAACTAAATTGTCTTGTCAACATTGTGCTTGAGAATCTCCATACTAGGGTTTTGAATAGCAGCACATAAAAATAAAGGCTCAGAAAAAGGTGACTTGCCTGGCAATGAGGATGAGGGTTAGAACATCCCATAACAGCACCTTTGTTCTCAAATATCTGATGCAAAGCAATACCTTACAGTTAATGAACCATTACCTAATTAAAGGATCCTGGTCTGTCCTGCACTGTTTTTGTTAACCTCATAAACTACAAATTAGCACTCTCAAATTAGACTAAATACAAATCAATAAAATGGTGGATAAAACAAGGCATACTTTTTATATAGATAACTGGATGGCTGTGCTTTTTTGGGTTGTATAAGGTCACATGGTTTTCACTATTATCATCAAAAAGTAGCTCTTTTGATCACAGAAGTCCCAAGGTTAATGGAGTCAACTGTAAAGTATCACTGATAGGGTCAAACATGGTGATGCCTGCAAAATTCCAATTTCAAAATAACTACAATCTATCTCTTTCTTTCTCTCCCACAAAAATTATACTTAAATTATCCTCCTTGCATCTCCCTGTGCACCTCAGTGACAAGAAAACCAACCAGTGAGTCTGTTAAGACATCTAAGTTAAAAAACAACTGAGGGGCATTGAGAGAACCCCCCCCCCCCCCAGGATAAGAGGAAGGGAAGGTAAATAACTACTTGACCAAGCCCACAAGACAAGTGATTGAGTTGCAAGAAAACGTCAATCAACACTGAACCAGGAAACATCAAGGGGTCATGGGGCTTATTAAATTATTCCTGAGGAATATGAACTATTTCCATTCATGCTGACAAATCTTAACTTTAACCTTTAACTCCCAAGAGTGATCAAGACAGAATTTCTCCTAACAACATCAACACAATATCAAGCAGGCAAGTGTTGAGAATAAAGAAAACTATCCACAAGAGTATTTTTCATTGATCCAATACCAAATTCTCCAAACTTACATGATAAGTATTGCATAGCAGACAGTAAGGAGAATTCCTGAGAAGATCTTGGGAAAGAAAAGGGCTTGGAATCATTTTCAATACTAAGGTATCCTATTAAAAAATTTTGAAATTAATATTAATTTTATCTTGAGATTTTTACCTGAACCCAGCGGTAGCTTTTACTCAATTCCTGGTACTGTCTCATCCATTCTCTTATGACTTCCAAGATTTCGTCAATAGACATAAGAGGAAGAGTGAGATCAGACCATGGATGGAAGCACATCACTCTACTAAATGAAACAACACAGAGGGCCAACAAATATGGATCAAATTTCAAGTAAGTTGAGCAGTTTAAATTTAAAGTTTTTTATAGATTACCTCACTCTTCTCTGCAATTTGATCTTTTGATTGACTGGGTCTCATTTTGAAGGAAAAACAATGTAACACTGTTGTTTTCAATGGTGCTGGACTAATAAATTCTCTTACCATGTTCCTTGAGCTGGTTCACATTTCAGTAAGGGATGAGTAGAAGGACCTAACAGAAGATGGAAAGTTAGATTTACCTGCACACCATCAGATCACCACTAGCCCCTAATAAGACCAGTGGATTTTTCTTTTTTACTTCTAGCATGACATCAAAGTTCTTGCATAAACAAGATAACATATTTCTATTCAATTGCTATTTCATTCCTAAGAGACCGGTCATTATTTATTGCCTAAGAGAGGAGAGGGAGAAGTTGGATGATTTTGTTTGCATCACAATAAATTTTACCTGATCCCCTCATAAGACTTTTTAATATCCTTATTACCTCCCCCCTCATTGGCAGTCACTTTTCTGTAGTCCCCCCCCCTTAATGCCCTGTTGGCAATGACTTTTCCCCTCTTTCCTTTCCCATGAAAACAGTGTAATCTCTCAAAATCCTCACCTCCATCTCAGGTTATAAATAATGACTGTCCTTTAGGGGGTTGGGCAAGAAGTCCTTAAAGGGACTGGGTAAGTGGTAATTTTGTACCCTGTATCAATAATTTCTGGACTACCCTTGATGAAGAGTCATAAAAAGGCATAAAACTGTGAAAATTTCAGTCTGATGTTGTGCCAAAAGCTGAAAATATATAAAAACTCTTTTCTGTAGGTCTTCAATTGTTGATTTGAATTACCACTGATACTATTACACAGTCTACACTTTACCTGGTGAAGGTGCTTCCTCTTGTAGCAGGGCAGGGAAGTCATTTTCAAACACATAGGTCTTGTCATAGTCTGGATTTTCCTTACAAAAATCAAGGGCATACAAATATAAATAAAAAAATGTTAAAGCACAGATCTTAACTGTGAAAGAGTTTGGAGGTAATTACAGTCACAATGGACACTTTTTGTTGATGAGATGGAGAGGGGTGGATTTGCAATGGCTCTCACTCCTATACATGTTCTCTAGGTTAAGAGACCAGAGTCATTTCAGTATTCTTGTCTAAGTAAGGGGGTAAAGGGAGAGCAGAGGGGAGACGAAGGGAGGAGTGGATTCCCAATGGCTCTTGCTCCTTTACATGTTCTCTGGGATAAGAGACCAGAGTCATTTCAGTATTCTTGTCAAAATAGGAGGGGAGGGAATAATTAGAGCAGAGGGGAAAAGAAGGAAGGGGTGGATTCCCAATGGCTCTCACTCGGACTCCTATACATGTTCTCTAGGTTAAGAGACCAGAGTCATTTCAGTATTCTTGTCTAAGTAAGGGGGGGAGGGGACAGCAGAGGGGAGAAGAGGGGAGGGGTGGATTCCCACTGGCTCTCACTCCTGTACATGTTCTCTATATTAAGAGACCAGAGTTGTTTAAGTATTCTTGTCAAAGTAGGAGGGGAAGGGAGAGTAGAGGGAAAAAGAGGGAAGGGATGGATTCCCAATGGCTCTTGCTCCTATATATACAAGTTCTTTAGGTAAAGAGAGACCATGCAGAGTCATTCCAGTATTCTCGTCAAACTAAGTTAGTTATTTCTGAGCTTTCCAATGCCAATGCTTACCTTGCCACTGGCACGTACTGTTCCTGGACATAATGGATTCTTGGGGTCCCAGCGAGGAATCTCCTCCTCTTGAGGTTTTTCAACTTGACCTTTCCACGGTCTTTTCATTCGGTGCGGAGAAACGAGAATCCAATCATCGCGAAGAGGATTGTATCTTGTGTGTTGATATTCAGTAGGATCGAATAATTTTTTCATTTTCTCTTCATTAGAGGGATTTGCGCAAGTTCGTTCGATCTTACCGTCCGCCATCTTAGATAACCCGTCCTGTGATGAGGTCACAGGTTAGTCATGTGTCACATTGTTTTTTCTTTTTTAAATGATCCTTAAGGAGTGGTCAGCATGTGATCAAAACGTGGCACTGCTTTAACAGTCCACGAATACTGCACAAAGCTTTTTTCGCTGCCTATATGCATACACTCTCCTCATCTGGGCTACAGGGTACGATTCATTCTGATACCACCGTGCGCCAGCTGGAGGTCTGGTAATGAGTCACATTTTTGTTGTTCAAGTAATAGCACCTCCCTTCCCTCCTCTGAGAAGACCGAAAACTTGTCAGCGGATTCTATTTCAACGCATGCTTAAGAACCCATCAAGCAGCAACATGGCGCTTCTCAATCGGAAAGCGTTTGAACGCAAGCTGCAGAATATGTCGTCCGCGCAGGACAGTGTGCAAACAGTTTCGCTGTGGATGATTCATCACAAAAAGAATGCCAACGATATGGCGAGTGTGTGGTTGGACCAGCTCAGGAAAGGTATTCCTTTACCGAAGATGTTCACTTTGATCGAGCCACCTAATTTTAAATTTTCGTTCGAGGGCAATGGCATCTCAAAATTAACCCTCTGCGAGTCTCCGACCAGCTGCTCACTGGGTTAATCGCCAAATGATTTTTCGTTTCTTTGCAGCTTCAAAAGCTGACCGCCGTTTGGTTTTGTTTTACTTGGCGAATGACGTTCTTCAAAACAGCCGCAAGAAGGGGAAAGAGTTCAGTAATGCATTTACGAAGATTTTGCGAGAGGCTATGGTTCTTCTGAGGTTCGTACAAATGGATTGTTTGTGTTCTTTAATCATTGCATTACACGCATACTAAGTGCGGGTGCCGTGAAAGATCATCTAGGGTCAATTTTTTCTTCCAAATTTTCTTTCAGCGAGAGTTCTATTAAAGGAAGCGTGGAAAGAGTTATAAAAATTTGGGAAGAGAGAAAACTGTTCGAGAAGGATTACCTCGAGATTTTACGCAGCAAGCTAGGTAAGGTTATTCACACTTCAACAGTAAGCAAAAGTAACAAAATATGCAGCTATATCTTAACTATCATTAAATGTTAGGCCTTCATTTGTCTCAACCAAATTTAATGAGAGCAAAACTATGCTTGAAAGATGTAAGATACAGTGTACTTTTGTCTGGAAAGCATTTTTGTTTTGTTATTTTAATGGACTTGGGGAGAATTTTTATCCCATGGAGTATCTATATATAATTATTCATACAACAATGACAAAAATATAAAATGAACTGAATTTGTGGATTTTATGTTTGTCTTTAGTTAATGAATATATTTCATGTGTCTGTGCAGTGATATGTCACTGATGATATCAAAATGCGGTGAGAAGGAAATAGTGGCACACAGGGGGCAGCCGAGTGCGTTACTGCTGTCCTTACTACATGTGATGTCTCCTGTGATTTAGTGCTACACATAGCCCTTGCAACATTGAATCTATGATCTATGTGATTTATTTTAAAACTAAGAACTAATCAAAATGTGTGTTTAACTCAGCTTTTATAAATAACAGTTAATGGTGTTCCTAAAATAGACTTTTTATGTGTTATAGCCTCAGGTGATGTTACCATTGTAAGCGAGAAAGTGAAAGAGAAAGCTATTGAAAAAGAGAAGGAAAAGGTAGTGAAATCACCAAAGCAAAAGAGGTTACCCCCTGCAGATTTTAAGGTGAGAGGACTTACTGCTAGAAAATGGGAATCTAAGATTTATCTTTAAAACCTGATATGACCACAGTTGGTAATGGTTGAAAATACTCGGGGTTAGAACAGTTGAAGAATGACCTCTCAATTGTATACTCTTGCATGTATGATCAGATCCTCAGACAATTTGTATGTTAGAAGGTAACAGCTTAAATCATTTTAACAAAGATGATTTTTTCTCACCATAACTCTTCACTTTCCAGTGTCTATAAGTGTATTTTCCGTACTATTTTATTCTCTATACCTTTTGATAAGAAGAATTTGTTTGACAACCTCGAGCTTCTTTAGTTGTTGATCATTTCTTTATTCCCATCACTATAATGTGTGATTTAGAAGTGATATGGTAAGTAGAAATTAAGTGTTCATCCCCCTCAGAAGTTTAAGGGTTAAGAGCTGTTTTCAAAACAGTATTGCCCAGTCATCCTGTAAAAGAAAAAAGGAACAGCTTTCATCATCTGGAAATCTAAGTGACTCCTATTTTTCTTTTTTCTTTTTGGTTATGTTAATTGGCTTGGATTGAGATTTGTTAGTGCTATGTATAACAACATTTTTATGTGCAGTTGCTTTCAAAATGTGCTAGGTTTAATAAACCTACGAAATTCTGAAAAATGTATATTGAATATAGAATTTGAATATTTTCATTGTCCTCTCTAACATTTTGCTTTTCTTCTTCTTCACCGAATTATGATTTTCTTAGATTGTGTGAAGTACCATATTTATCTGTGTATAAGTCAACCCTTTAAGACCGAAAAATCAGCCCAAAAAATCACCCTCGACTTATACACGGATCATAGACAAAGACCTGACCCAAACAATCCAAGAAATTAGCATAAAAATTGCCTGAAGTCCATTAGGAAAACCGAGTTTATGAAACCAGTCCTAATTGTGTTCGAGTTTCGTCAGTTTTCAGTGCGTTCTTCATCAAGGAAAAAATTTGAAATAACAAATTTTACATGGCTTCAACAGAAACCTAGTGGGGCAAATTTCTATTGTATCCTCTAATCTGTAGAGCAGACATTTTTCCTTACAGCTTTGCTGCTGTTTTCGGTGCTGAATCCTCGTTTTCATCAAACGATCACAGTAGCGTAGTGACCTGGCAAATGCTGTTTACTCGTGCAGTCTTGTTTGTTATGCACATAGACCAATTATGTTATTGTGTAGTTTCCAAGATGGCGGTGAGTTTTCATCAAGCAATCCTTTAAAGCTCTTCGGTGTTCCTTTGGTCTACAATATCTCCTTTCAAAAGGTTTTTTAAATGCATGAAGATTTCATTTTCAAAGGGATTTACAAAATATGGTAAATTACTTCAGTAAATCAAAGTGCTCATAGATGCTTAAATCGTAAATTGTGGTGATGTAAAACAAGTGCTACTAAACTTTACAGCACATGGTCACATTTTGCCCTTCGGTTTTTTTTTTAATTCACCGTGTTTTCAATACATTATCAGAAACGAGAGATCAGCCATTTGGGAAATTTCTATCGGTTTGAATTTTTCTTTACTAGAAATTATGAAAAATCCGATTTTTTTACGTTGAAAATGGGGGGTCGACTTATACACAGATAAATATGGTATGTGTTGAATCTAAAGGCATCTTGTTCAAATTTAACCCTTTTTGACTCCTAGGATTGACTAGCATTAAATTTCTCTTTACAGTATCACCCATGAATCAAACACCCAGGTCATGAGAATTAATGGGATGATCACCAACTAAAGCAGCTCTCGATTGTTTAAGAAATTCTCCTTGTCAGCACCTGAGGAAATGTATAGAAAACAGTATAGAGAATGTGCACTGTATACACTGATGTTAGGTTGTAAAGGATTAAATAATCATTTTTTTTTAGTGTTTCTTAAGATCCTTTTCCTTTTCAGCCTTCTAAACTGGTAGATGCACTGAAAGCTTTAAGGGATTTTGAAGGAGAAGTTACTCTTAAAGAATCTCAACTGAATTCATTGAGGATTGATGCGTCAGATCTGGAAAGTGTTCGCCAATTAAAAGGTATGTTGATGTTAGTGGTTACATTCTGCAGTATTTCAGGATTATCCTAACCTAAGCTAACATACTTCGATGGTATAACTATTGTCACCTTGGTCACCTCCCCAAAACTGACTAATTCAATCACAGGAAATGTGCTCTGAATTTTTTTAAATCCTTTGTCATCTTTGCTTGTTCAGTTTCTAATAACCAATTGGCTCTGCTTAATTTATGCAGAATCATTGTTTTTAATAATAATAATCATAATTATTATAATTTATTGACTTCTGTTGCACCATTAATCACTGTAAAATTTGCAGTGGCATATTGTTTCCCATATTGTGATTGATAAATTATGTTGAAATGACCTTAGAAACGTTACTGTCATTATAACCATACTGCTGAATTATAATTCTTTAGAATGGCTGACGATTAATCAGAGATTACTATTTGATTCTGTTGAGTGACTATAGCAAAATGAGAGTCCTTCAAAAACATCCTTATGCACAGTCTGAAACGCTGCCGACCCATTCACTCCCAAGATCTCATTAGTAATTCTCCTTACTGTCTGTCATACAATTCTTATGATGTTAGTATGTGTAATCAAATGGCGACGAGGGAAATTAGGAAATAATTTCACACGTGTTTCATCAAAATTCTGATAATTTCCTGAGCCTTTAACCTTTTAATATTGTGGGTGACAAATTACACAATTGTAATTGTTTTTACTGGTTTATTCTATCAAAAACCGAGAACATAAAGAAGAATATAGTTTTTTTTCCGAGTTCACAAAAATACCTTTCAAATTCTTCGTGTCTGTTAATAATTTTCAACCGCTGCTTTTAATTTCGTAACTTCTTCAAGGGTCACCGTCTTAAGTCTCGACGCCATCTTGGCTCTGATCGAGATACAAGAGATGTTACCATGGCAATTTTGTAATTTCACATGTGAAATTAAAAATTACTGCTGAAATTTCACACCAAAATTAAGGAGTAATTTGTCACCTACGTTATTAGTTTTGAGAATTTGGTATTGCATCAACCACTTTGACCCTTAATTGATATTTTTCTATATTCTCATTACTTGTCGGCTTAATATTGTATTTAAATTGTAAGGAGAATATTTTTATTGGTCACTCATTGGAGTTACAGGGTCAATTGACTTTTGTTGTGGGGAGCACAGTGTTGATCATTTCTGTCATCTTAGGTTTATTCTTGTGTGCATCCTGTGTTTTTTTTAGATCGCACAGGTGGTGGTAAATTTTGTGAAGAATATGAGTTGGCTACCTCTAAGTTGCAAGAGTTCTCAGAAATGCTGAGGCGTGAGCAAGAAGAGAGGAAAAATATGATCAAAGTACTTGAAGATGGAGAAGCTTTCTTTGATGTTGCCTATGGAGAAGTTAAAGTCATTGTTCATGTGAGTGGCTACTGTAGGGTTTCTGTTAATTTTAAATTGAGCGTGAAGGTGATATACATGTAGCTTTTCTACTTATGGTTGAACCTCAATTATTTGGACTCATTGGGACCTTGGTAAATAGTCTGCATAATTAAGAGTCCAGATAATCGAAAATATGAATATTTATGAGATAGAAATGTATACAAAACATCATTTTAATTGTGAAATCTACACAGCCTGTATGTATTTACAAATAAAAAATTTCAGTTCAGGTATTTACAAAGGTCTAAAATGTTCAAGCATGTTTGTTTGCTTCAAAGACTTGTAGCTTGATTGCATTGCAAAGTCCATCATTCATCTTAGCTACATTAACTGCACAGGGTCAATATCCAACACTTCGACCATGGACTTGGCAATGTTATCCTCTCTGAATTCGGGCTGTGAATTTGACTCACTGTTGTCTGAATTTTGAAAAGTGCACAGGATAATATGCTGTTTCAACAGTCTTTTGAAAGGATTATTTGGCTTTTTGTGACTTTGAGTTTTCATGATCACAACTAATTAATATTCAGGAAAAAATTGGGACCAGAGAAAAAAGTCCAAATAATCGAATAGTCCAGATAATCGAGGTCCGGATAATTGAGGTTCGACTGTACTAAAGATATTAGATGTAGATTGATCAAACTATAGTGTACGATGGTAACACTGTTTAAAATTGAACACTTGTAGTTCATATACAAACTGTTCTAAGAATTACTATATGCTTATGCAATATCTGATATTCCACAACTAGAGTATGTTAGGACATTTTAACATTGTGATGAGTTTTGTTACCCACACTCAATGCCCCACCTTGTTTTATATTTTTCTGATGTAAGCAACTGATAAGTGTATTAAAAGTTTGTAGATAATCAGTATAAGAAAGTTTTTTCCTGAGCATAAAGGATAAATGGTTTCATCTTTTTGGTATGTGAGCTCTGGGTAGTTAAGTGTGCAATTTATCAAAAGTAATGGTTTCACATTTGGAAATAATAACATGGTTACTTGAGAAGTGCAGTGGGCAAAAATGTGTATCTATGTTTTTCTTTTCTTTTGGTGGGGTTGTTATGATTTGCTATAGCCTAATTAAATTTTCTTAACATATCTCAAATTTCAGGCTTACAAGACCTTTGGAAATCGCCTCACATCACTAAAGAAAAAAGTTGATGGCAAAGTGAACAGGCTCGCTCAGAAGGAAGCAGAGAAGGCAAAAACAGGACCCGTAACAGCACCACAATCATCATTTCTCACATCAGGCCTTCCCGAAGTTTCAGAAGGATCAGCACCATCAACTCCAACAGAAGGAACGAAGCCTAGCAACAAATCTCTGGAGGATGAGAAACCCATCGATCCAACTGTTGACAACATTGAAGTTGCTGACATGGAAATTGAAGATGATTCAGACAGTGAAAAGTCAGAGACAAGTGAGGAGGCGAGTGTGGAAGATGCCAAGGGTAGCAATGTTCAAACACCTAACTCCACTGAAAGTTCTGATTCTCAGCCAGCAAAATCAACAGCCCAGGAAAGTACTCCAGCAATTTCTCCAGTTGTCAGTGTAGCACCCACTCAACTGCTCACTCCAAACCAGGGTACTGCAATGCCACTACAAGGAAGCATTTTGCCTCATCAGCCACAACTAGGTCCTCCTGTTCCAACTCCAGTCGGAGTGGTCATTCGTCCTTTTATGGGGGTACAAGGGGCTCCTTTTCCAGCTCCTGGACCTCAGTTCAGACCTGGAGTTCCTCCAATACGGCCTCCTTCTGGCATGACTCAGAATCAGTTGATGCAGCCGTCAGGACCCTTACCTGGCACAGGACATGGGATAAGGCAAGAGCAGCCATTTCCACAAATGGCAGGTCAAGCAGTGTTACTTCCTAGGCCGAATGCACAACTTCCAGCTAATATGGGAACTTTGCAAGCACTTGGTAGCAGCTTTGTACACAGTCAAGCACCCCTGGCGGTTGCAGCAACAACAGTTGCAGCACCTCTTCAGGTCATGACAAGTCCAGCCCCAGGAACTCAGATACACCAAACCATTGGAGATCTTTCACAAGCAGGTGGAATTATTGGGTCGCCTGATTCAGAGGCGTCTGCTCCGTCACCAGTTGGATCACCTGAGTTACATCTAGTTGAAGGTGATGAGACACCAGAAACAACACCAGCTCCACTTGGAGATGTGGACGTAAAAGACAACACTGGTTTTCAGACAAACAAATCATTCTTTGAAAGTGCTCTAAGTAACTCAGGATCAGGCCTTTCTGGGGCACAGCCTGCAGCCAAAGCATTTGTTCCAGCAATTGTATCAGAGTCATCATCTTCCAGCAGCACCCCTTCTGCTGCTGACCAGCTCGGAGGGCAGGATGCTGCCTTGGTGAAAAAAGATAATGGACAAAAAGTCAGGGCTGTTGACCTATTGGCTCAGTTGCTTAGTAGAGGAAGAAAAATGCAGCAACAGTTTGATGTGGAAGTCAGATGTACAACTGTTGCTCCTACAGTTGTTTCTACTCCTGAGGCTCCTTTGGTTGCTCCGCAGCAAAATTCTGATACGCCTCAAAGTAAACCCCTTCTCTCTCTGATTGACTCATTATTTCCAAAGCTGAGTGACTCTATAAAAACGTTGAAACAGAAAGAACAAGTGGGTAGTTCACCTCAGCCATCATTTGATCCTCCTGTTGATAACGCTCCAAAGAGTGTTCATTCTTGGCCAGCACCCAATGAAGGCCAATCTCAACCTCTTTCTAATGTTGGACCGGAGCTGGCACATCTCCAACAGTCAGAACCAAGAAGCACATCGAAGAGAGGACTCCAAAGTAATGAGGATTTTGGACGAGAATCATCTATGAACTTCTCTGAAGAAAGACAAATGGGAGGACCGATGGAAATGCAGCCTGAGCCTGGAAATAAAACAGGACTTGGTCGGAGATATGATCACGTTGATTCTCAGCCACTTGAGACACGTGAAGCGACACGACCAGGAAATCTTTCCCGACCCGGCCCACATTTTCCAGGTCCTTCAGTGAGAGGGAGTTCCCCGCGCTTCCCACAGGAGCGACCTTTTGATCGTCCAGGCAACTTGTCACCTCGTGGAATACCGCCATTTGGACCGAGAGCACCATTCCCACAAGCTCATGGTCCCCAATTTGAACAGGGAAGGGATAGTACCGGTCCACCAATTCAAAGGCGTGATGGTCAACCAGAGATGTCTGTGCATGTACCTCTTGATCAAGTACCTCAAGGTCATTCTCTGAGAGGTCCTTTAAGGGATGGTCAAACTCACAAACCTTTCGAGACCACGTCTATTCCTCCGGAGCATCGTCACGAACATCATCCACCTGGGATGCCTATAGAAGACGGATTTTCTAATGGCCCACGTATGGCGAAGAGGCTATCGACTGAGGGAGTTCCTGTTCATCGACCTGATTCCCGACGGTCACCACATGAGCAGATACCCAGAGGTGATGCACCTCCTCCTCCACACCGTGTGACGCACCCGGGAACGATGGATGACGTTGAGCGGAGAAGAGAGTTCGAACGTTGGGAAGAACATCGCAGGGAACCGTTCAGAGATCATGTTAGAGGACCATGGGACTTCTCATATGACCACCCTGGTCATCCCCCTCCGGGATGGAGAGGCCCTCCTGTGTCACCCCGTGGTGACCCTAATCGAGTGGACTTTCGTGAAGACGACCCTTCCCTGTGGACTTCATTTGAAGGTCCAGGGAGGTCGCCTAGGTCTCGCGAAGGATTCAGAGAAGGCCCACATGACTTAAACAGATTTCACGGTTATGGACCTCCTGACAGAAGGCGTCATTCTTTAGGAGAATTTGAAAGTGTGCGAATGCGTCCTCCCTTAAAAAGACCGGGGCCACCTCCGGTCCCATTTCCAGGACCTTCAAAACGCCCTTTTTATTAACCTCGTTTAGCAGTACGTTGTCTCTAACGGTTATTGTTTCTTCTTTATAAATCTAGTGTTTGTGGAAAGCGTCAATGGAAAGCGAGACAAATTGAATGCTTTCCATTAAAGTCGACATACATGAGCCGGTTTTAAAAGGCCAGAATAGTAAACTACTTGTTGGAAAGAAGATGATTAATCTCACAACCTTCCTTCTTATTCAGTTGCGTCTGAATTTGCCCTCTCGAATCGATGACGTTCACTTGTAACTTTTTCTTTTATGATAGCGAATATTTTTTCTTTACCTTCTGTATGCTTGTTACGCGAATCAAGTTGTTACAGCTCAGTTGCTGAAAATGAACAAATGAAGTCCAATTTCCCTAGTTGAGTGGTTGTCTCGTTTAGTAGTCGCGATTTACCCTCTAAATGTTCATGAATAATAACTACCATTCATAGATTGGTGGCTTATTTCAATGTCTGTAGTATGGATAATTGAACGACCGTCTTGTTCACGAGGGTTGAAGAACACTTCCCCCACCACTTCCACATTAAAAAAAGAGAGATTAAATGATGAAAGACCAGATCCAGAACCTGACGATTCGGCTGTTCACTGGAGTAGAAGCTCCCAATCATCCACTTCCCCTTCCCCCTCCTTTTAAGCCAGCCACTAACGATGTTCTTTTCCTAAAGCTCTTTTTATGCTGATCGTGTTGAATAAAATCATAGTGAAGAGAGGGATTTTATCAAAGGCTTTGTGTCCGCTGGGGGTCGAATTTTCCAACAACTGGGAAGTCGTTCTACTCCACTCACGCCGATTACTTCGAACCTTGTCTGCACGTGGGTCTTCAAGGCCTATGTAATCGAGACTTCCCTTGACATATTTCGAGGAGAGGGTCACATGGCGACCCAGATAGAAGATTCCTAACGCCCAGTAAGCGATAATTTAAATTGCTTGAGGTCCATGCACTTATTCACTTATTGGAAGAATTTTTAAGGTAGATTACCATTCAGCTTTAAACGAAATTGGAACGAACGAGTAACAACTATTAACCCCTTTAGTGTTCGCTTGCCTCGACGCTGTCGGTTTTCCAATGAGAAGCTATTAAGCTGATATAGGGTCCGTTTAAAATTGTTAATCAAATATCGAAAGAAACTTGGCTAACGAGAACTTTTAAACTGCGTGACTAGTACATGGCCATAATTAGCATTGCGTTACGTCTCGTTCAAGTAAGCGGCAGACTGGTACCGAGCGAAAGAACGTCCTCATCGTCAAAGTTTACAAAAGAGTACAAAACACCGCGATAAAAAAGCCTGTCGGTGGAAGGATCTAGATGATATTACTTCAAATAAGCAAGAATTCAGCTTTCGATAAAATAACGAAACTCCATCAACATTGTCAGTAGTGAGTATGAACGTGTCGGCTCTTGATGTTAACGTAAATATCGCTGAGAATTACACAAGTTTAATAATGGTACTCTAAAACCTGCTGCTTGTCAGTTCAGCGCTTGATCGATGACAGTCGTACCTGTTATGCCATCATCTCTCGTTGTAAGATATTATGATCAGGACGCTAGCCGTTGCATTGCAACGGAAAACCACCTCGACGATCTTGAGACCACCAACGGCAAAAATTAAAGACTTTTACGAAAGTGTGTTTCGACATGGCAAACCACTGAGGTTGTTTTGTTGCTGTGGATCTGGGCCTATCAGACCTACTGATGATACAGTGGAGTATCCTTTAGAGGTAAGAAGAATGGATATAATATTTTAAGTGGCAAGTAACCGAAATTCAAAACAAAGTAAATTTGCAAAAGGTTCAATCCGCCATCTTGTCGGAGTCCACGAAATTTCAGTTGAATTGGCCTTTTAGCATGCGCATTGTACACGATCATTTTTCGCTGAAATTTTTAATAACTTTCCACGTTGGTCGTGAAAGAGGCGTCTGGAATGTCGAGTGATAGCGGCCTTGAGGAGAAAGTAGGAAAAATGAATATGGAGGAAAAGGATCCTAAGGGACAAGCAGGACCTAAAGGTAGAGACAAGAAAAAGAAAGCAGAGACTGGCGGATTTCCGTTAGAAGTAAGTCACGGAAGACTGCTCGTGTACGTGTCGATCACTCCCTAGATAGTTCGAATACATTCAGGGAAATTTCTTGTGTTGTATTTGCAAGTGTGACGTCTGTGGGTTTGTTGTACTAACCATCTGGTTCATCTAGAAATAATTAAATTGTTGGGTTTCTCTCAGAGCGAAGTTACCACGCGAGGTCAACGATTAAGGTTCGAGATAAATTTAGCTTCTGGGCACGGAAGACATCTAATTTGCATGTACACGTGAGCTCACTTGATAACTATCGATATTGTTTCCTTATTCCGACACTGCGCACTGTGTTAAATTAAACAGTCTTGAACTGCACTGAGATGTTGTTTGCTATAATTAAGATATAATTGGAAATGATCGATTACTGATATGCATTTGAACATAATTTTTGGTCAGATCTGCTAAACGGCTGATGCAATGTTTTGATTTTTTTGTACAAGTACAAAAGTACGTTTAGAAGTATTTTCGTTTAACTCCATTCTCCACTAAAACAAAGCATTCACTCTGAGGGTATAATGGAGCAACTTCAGAATACGTCTCCACATCATTTACATATGTCGGGAGGCTTTGAAGAATGATGCATAACACAATAGACACTATTCTTATTCAATGACATGGAAATGATGTGGCCGGGTATTCTGAAGTTTAGCCGGTATAATTCTTTTTGGCCAGTGTTTTCTTTATAATATCTGTATGCAAAATGAAGTATGGGGTTATACATAAATCTTGCTCAACTACCAACTGTTTTACACCGATTAACGTTTCTGTTCTAGAATAGTTAGTAGAGGGGGACAGGTTAGGAAACCCGGCAAACTTCAAAGGGGTAACTTGTTGTTATGGTTTTACTGTGATCACGTGGTTATGACAGTGCACACGCTTTCAAGATGGTGGCTGCCTTTCGAGAAGTGTGACTTTATCGAGGAGAAATTTTAAAGTATTTTATGCTTCAAACTTAGTTTAATCAAGAATTTCCAAGAGATATGTAGTTTGACTATTTATAAATCATCATGCCGGGTGATAACTATTCGGTTTTTGGTTGTGGAACCTCAAGAATGACGAAAGGTGTTGGTATCTGGAAACTGCTTGCACCGAAAGACGAGGGCCATCGTAGATGGAGAGATGCTTGGCATGTTCCTTTCGTGGCAAACCTACGAAGGTTTAAAAATTACAGTTTACTCTGTAATTGAAGCAACAAAGTTCCTACTGGGAGAGGGAATTGAGTTTGTTCTTACTGAAAGGTTTTGCCAAGATCCAATTGAAGAGTACTTTGGCAACCAGAGAAAACTTGGCAGAGGAAATGACAACCCTGATATCAAGACCTTTGGTTACAATGCCAACACAATTAGAATCCAAAGGGCAGTTGCAGTTCAGAGTGGCAATACCAGAGGAAGACAGGACAAGAAAAGAGCATGGGAGCAAGTGACACATGACCCATTACCCAGCAGAAAGATAAAAAGGAAAGAATGAACTCTACAGTATTCAATCAATAATTTATTTGAGGTATAAACATCAGGATTATATCACTGGATTGTTTTATTGTTGTCTATTGCAGCATAGTTAGTAGAGGGAACCCCCTCTACTAACTATGATTGCAGAAACAGTAACATAATAGAGTACTTCAAATTACACGACTGATCTCCATTGGTTCGCTATCATTCACCAATGCCAGATACAATCAATTTCAAAAAACTTTCAAGTTCAAAAGTATAGAACACAGAATCTTCTAGCACTGTCCAGTGTCTATTTAAAATGAAATAAGGGGAAAATTATGTCATTTCCTTGAATGACTTTTATTCTCAGTTGTCATGTTCTGTGTTCTTGAGCCTGAAAAAAAATTAGTTTGCAAATTGTGAAAACTAAACAAAAATACCAGCACTAGAAAGATCACCTGGAATCTAGTAATCCTGTAAAAATTCATTCTGTTATGTGTTGTTGCATCAGGGCAAGAAAAGTTCTTTTTCTTTCATAGGTTAAATTGAAGACTGTCTTATCTTAGGAATATTAATTCAGAAATATAGCATAGACAAGATTCCTAAGAGACATTACAAAACAGGTATAGTTTTGTTCAAGAATGAAATATTTAATACCAATTTAGAATTGAAATTGTGCTATGAATTACTTGTCATTGGCAATGTGAAAATGTAAGTATCATAAGTATTTGAAAATAACATTAAATAGTTTTCTTAAATGAAAAATCATTTCTAGTCTTTCTAATCTAAACAAGGGTGGGGAGTATTTTGTGTACTCTCAAGGACCTCTTGGTATGTCCTGTTCTTGGGTACTCCTCTTAATTTCCTTTCTGAGGCCTTTTGCCTTGTTCTGCTTTGTCTTTATCTCATGTTTTTCAATTATATCTTTAGCAAAAGAGAATGATCGAACCCTTACATATAAGCCTAAAATGCTATGGAGAACATCCTTTACAACCTTCTTATCTCCTTTCAGTTGAGAGTTGTATAATAATGAGTTACAACTAGATAGGATTTCCTCATCATGAAAACATTTATCCACTATTTCAGCTATGTTGATGCGTTGTTATCCAGCATTCGAAGTATTAACTCTAAAATAATGCTCTGTTCTCAAGAAAATTTCCTGAGCATCACCTGAAATAGTCCATAAACCTCCACGATCCAAAGATGCTGTCAAAGTTAGAGAGATTTTTTCAGTTTGGTTGACTGCTTTTCCTGCTTTTAAAAAGAACATGGCTTGCTGGCTCTCAGAAAGTTCACTTTTATTTGATTTTGCTATTTTGTTGTGCAGATTATGTAAAACATAGCCTCCTAGATATTGCTGACCAGCCAATTCTTTCTCAGGTAAAGATAACTCAACCTGATTTCTCTTTACAGTAGACAATAACTTTTCTCTACTGAATGACACCATTCTATCAGCAAGCTTAGTGCACAATAATGTTGCTGCATCTCTTGACAGCCCTGGAAAATACTTGACAGCATGTAAGGGAATTTGTGAGTAGTACTTGCTGTAAAACTTTTCATGATTCCCATTTTTCAGCAATCCATCGTAGACTTCTTTTAAAACTCCAAGTTCTTTTGAATCTTCTCTAGGCCTTACGAAAGTATATGCCTTTAACTCTTCTCTTATATTTTCTTGATAGACCATGGTCTTAGAGAGTTTTAACTTCACTTGTTCAGCCATAACCACCAGGTCATCTGTTGTTAGCGATTTGTCTGCAGCTCTGATTGTTTCTCTGACGGAAGATTCCACTGAGTTTTGGACAACTGGTTCCTCGATTAAATCCTTGTGTTTCATTGTCTTGTGTCTTTTTAGACCACGCTTGCTTTTGCACTTTTTAGCACAAAGTTCGCAAACAACTTAAATTTTTTCTACCTGAACAAAAACAACAACATCATGGTTAGAGTCAAGTCAGTGTGTTCACCCGAGTTCTGAGATATTGTGGTCATTCTATGAAACTTGCCACTATCTAACAATGGCAGATATTAGATCTGAGCCCGCGTAAAAGCAGTTTTGTTTAAAGGTGCACGGAATTGAGGCACTTGGGCCAAAGGCTTTGTAAATTCTCAAAGGTAACACTGTAAATTTAAAAACAACTCGCATTTTACGCTATTTTTTTACTTTTATCGAGAATCTGAAGCATTCAAAAGGCAACGATAGCAATAGTTAGACATTGTATTGCATTCGGATGCAACAACCGGAGCGATAAACCACACTGCAACATCTTGGCCGGAAAGTCATCATCAATCGAGCGTCTTTCCTTCGGAGCCTTCCTTTTGGTTTTCTGCTCGGAGAAACTGAATATTGTCGGAACTGAGTCTGACTTAAGACTTACTTTCTGGCCAGCATATGCCTTGGAAAAGTCTTCCTTTTCAAAATGTTCACTGCATAAAAGAAATTTTTACTTACGGGCGTGTTTTCCCATTTAATCTTGACTAGCCAAGTCGCCAGAAGTTTCTTGTTGCTCAGTGGCAGTGAATGCCACGAAAGATGCTTGCAATGTGGTTTATCGCTCGGATTGTTGCATCCAGATGCAATACAATGTCTAACCATTGCTATCTTTGCCTTTTGAATGCTTCAGATTCTCGATAAAAGTAAAAACATTGCGTAAAATGTGAGTTATCTTGAAATATACAGTGATACCTTTGAGAATTTACAAAGCCTTTGGCCCAAGTGCCTCGATTCCGTGCATCTTCAGACAAAACCGCTTTTACGCGGGCTCAGATCTAATATCTGCTATTAAATAATGAAATTTACTATTAAAAAAGGCATTGAATCTAGAAGGGAGAGTAAATACCTCATCTGCTACATGATATACTAAAGATATTCGATCACACTCGAAAGCAGCAAGACCCGAAGTTTAAGCATCTTGAATTGACTCAAACAAGTTCATAGGAACGATAGAATACATGTTCTATACTCGCATCATCTACACCTTCGATAAATTCCTGTTCTATGTCTTCGTCAAAGCATCAAGGATTGCTTCTAAATCTCCTCCAAATACAAAATTGTTATGAAATGTGTGCATGGTCAGGGTCACGTGATGGTATGGTTCAACATCAAAACCCAAACAATAGACCAATCCTTTGAAGTTTGCCAGGTTTCCTAACCTGTCCCCTCTACTAACTATGGTTCTAGTTCTTGGAAATTTTGATGTTCATAGAGGATTAAGAGTCATGTGTTCTTTGTTGAAAGTGAACTTTTTCCTGTGCCAAGATGAAATCCTTATGGGTTCTGTACTTGGGAACTGGCTATTTGTGATCTCCAACAAGGGGAATTGTCTCACTTTACAATTGTTCAATTAAGAAATTTTTATTCTAATGGTCAAGTGACTTTTGCACTGCTGTTTTTTTAATTTCATTCTGACAAAGAATGGCAATTCACTGCATTTTTTAAGGCCCGAGCAAATTTTCTTTGAAAACTCCAGGGCAAGTTATCACTTGAAAGTACATGTTAGTTGAAACAATAAGCATCTTAAAAAAAATGATTATAAGTTTTGAAAATTTTCTCTTCGGACTAAGATCTGTTATTTTTTCTTGAAAATAAGTATTTCACTTTCATTATGTTTTTTACAATATTTTACATATCCAGGTTGTAAAAATAAGACAGTAGCAAGAGCAATACATGATCTGCTCTAGATCTGTAAAATGTGTTGACCATTCCAAATGTTTTTGCCTCAATTTTCAGCATTGAAGCATGACATGGACTGGTATAAAACTGTTCAGTGTCACCTTTATATCATAGTCTGGTTACTCAAAATCTTTTTTGACAACCCTGAATATCTCTTTCTTTTTCCTGCATGACTCTTTCCATTTGCAATCACTGTCATGCTTGATCATGCCTAACATTGACTGCTACAGAAGTGTCTTGTATGCATTAGGCAAGAGGTCATCATTTTATGCTGTAACCACACCTATGTACCAAACAAACTTTATAATTGCCTTTTAGTTGGACCCACCTCCAGCCTTTCTAGCTGAAAGAATAAAGCTTTTTGAGAGACTAAAAGCAGAGTATGACGCTAAAATTGAAGGTACAGAATTGTTAATTTTGTTCTATAGTGTAGTGGAGACCATTTTTAGGGGGGTAGGGACAATCTTGTAGTGCATAATTGTTATTTAACCATTTTTCTCCTAACATCTCATTAGTGATTCTCCTTACTATCTGTCATACAATTCTCATGATGTTAGTTGTAAGAATTTGATATTGGATTGGTTAACAATCTCCTAATTGATATTTTTCTCTATTCTTATCACTTGTCTGCTTGATATTGTATTGGCATTGTAAAGAGAAAATCTGTCTTGATCAGTCATGGGAGTGAAAGGGTTTGAGAGGTATCTTGCTATCATTACAATCCTAGAAAAGAATCAGTGCTGTGCTACTTTTTCTTCAGTGATACTTTGGGTTTCTGTGTTAGCTTCTTTAACTGATGACATTACATTTCTTTGTTGACTGCTCTGTAGTTGTGTAAATGTGGTGGTTCATTATAAAAATTCACTTTTGTTGATAATTTTCCTAGCTCTCATTGCCCTTCTTACAAGGAGGTTTACTAAATTTCCATTTACAGCCAAGAGATTTTGATCACTCTTGGCCGTAACATTGGGTGTCACATACATATGTTAAAGTGTAAGAGCAATAAGGAGTTAGAGGTTCAATGATTTTTATAGTACAGTAATCACCAAGCTTTTCCCTTGTGATCTAAAGTTGTTGTTATGCTGAAAATTCTTTCTCCACTTCAGCCAAAGAGAAAATGCCAATTAAAGTGACTTTACGAGATGGTAAAGTTGTTGATGGACTGGCCTGGAAGACCACCCCCTACGATGTTGCAAGTTCCATTAGGTACGAGTTATAGATTTGTCAAAACCCACTCAATCATTCGATTGCCAAAAGATATGTGTATGGAAACTTATGTACCCAGCTAATACAAGAGTTGAAGTGTTAGTTACATGTGATACATGCAGACTGTGAAAGCCATTTTTTACTTGAAAATGTCAAGTCATCAGTTAGATTTAGTGCTGAGGAAATTATCACTGGACAACATTTACCTGGAGCTTTCCAAGGCCGCAATTTTACTCTTATCATTTCCTCTTTTATCTTGTAGCCAAGGACTTGCTGATAACACTGTTGTTTGCAAGGTCAGTTTGTTGTTCTTAAAGTATTGCCGTCATATCTTCTAAAATGTTGTACTTTTGAGTTTTGAAAAGGTTCACTTTGCTTTTCTTGGTGGTTTTCATACTTATATTGTGAGGTACATTGTATGCAGGGTTTTGCATGGGTCCTAGAAAAAATTGAAAGGTTGTGGAATTTTGTTTTAAATTACAGGTCCTGGAAAGTCTTGGAAATCTGCTTAACTCAAGCAATAAAGTTTTCAGAATTTAAATGATAAGAAATATATATGTAGACTGTAAGGAGAATTGATTTTGAAATCTTGGGAATGAAAAGGTTAAAGATGAAATTTGGAGACCTGAGAATTCAATATGAGTCCTAGAAAATTCCTCAAAATTTATATCTGAAAATGAGTATGAATGCTGTGTATGGAGTAATAAAGTCAAAAAGGGTATTTGTAATTACTTTTTAGGTCAATGGTGAAGTGTTTGATTTGGACAGAGTTCTTGAAGAAGATTGTACTCTGGAATTTTTAAAATTTGAAGATGATGAAGGTAACTGAGGACAATTGAGATTGGTAGTGTTTTTATCAGTAGTATTATTTTGAAATAACCACTCTCACTAAGGGTATTCAATATTTTACAAAGCTTCATCAAAGGGTACATAGGCATAATATTTCTCCAGAAGCTACCGATGTAGTGAAGTGACACATGAACAATAGCTTCCCTTGGCAAATACAGGATCTAATGAAAAATCTATGTGAACTTGTTGGCAAAGATTTTTGAGCTGAACGACTGTTACTTTACCGACAGATTGACTGATTAATGATAACAACTGATAAACAACACTTGAATTTTACTGCCAACAGTATCATGAAAAAACTCACCAATCAGTTTCCACCAACACATCCAACTGCCCAACAGATCTCTCTCCTTGACTGAAACATAGACTCCAACTCAGTTTGTTAAATGCTAGTCAACTGTCACTGGCAATAAATTATTTCAGGGAATGACCACTCAGGGAAAATTAGACTATGCAATTGGTCATTTTCATTGTGAAGTGTTGTAAATGAATCAACCCTTTACACCTAGGATCAATATGCATCTTCTCCAGACTGTTCTCTATATATTTCCAATGGCATGGACAATGAGAATTTGTAAGACAAACAAAGGATTTTTTCCTTAATTCTCATGAATTATTTTGTGTTTGATTCAGCATTGATACTGTGTGGAGAAATTAGATGTTGGTCACTCTTAAGGGCTAGCGGGTTAACAAACGCTCCGACGAGGGGCTAACGCTCGAAACATCAGCTTTTATAACCATAATGGTGGCCAATTTACCATTTCAACTTTGTTGATATATTAAAATTATAACAGTAATGATGGATTGTTCTTTGAATGATCTGTAATAGCCAGAGCAGTATTTTGGCATTCTAGTGCCCATATTATGGGTGAAGCAATGGAGAGACATTATGGCGGCCATCTGTGTTATGGTCCACCAATCGAGGAGGGATATTACTATGACATGTTCTTGGATAAAAGGTAAAGGACACACTTTGTACTCACTTGTGGTGTCACTGCTGTTATCTTGGTTATCTTTTCTCTCTCAAGGAGTTTCACCTTCAACAGTTTACTGTCAATACAATTTCAAGCAGAAAGGTGACAAGAAGTGAGAAAAATGTTAACATGAGGATATCATTGGATTTTACATCAAATCTTGAAAGCAAAAAGACATCAATGTCAGCATCAAAACTGTCTGCTAAACAATCTTCAATTTAGCTGAACTTTTTATATGAACATTTATTTTTGTGAACAGTGTAAATGGGGCCAAAAGCCTTATGGTGGAAGGAAATTTAATTATGTAATTTGATAAATCTTTTTATAAAGAAAGTCTGAGGCCCACTGTTCTTAAGACTCTAGTTTGGGTTAGAGTTCATGTAAATAACTGGTGCTGTTTTGAAGTTGTACAAAGTCCCTGAAACTTTTAGCAAGATGTCAAAGAAGTTGAGAGTAATTGTGGGATATTATTGTTTGTCATTTTATCTTTTACACTCTCTGCATTCTTTGTGCCAACTATAGGCAGGTTTCATCCAATGACTATCCTGCTCTGGATTCTTTGACAAAGTCCATTGTCAAGGAGAAACAACCATTTATAAGACTTGAAATGTCAAAGGAAGACCTCTTGGAGATGTTCAAGGTATTACTTTTTCATTATGTAACAGGGACTCACTGCAGCATAAACATTTTAATACAGTCCCCTTCCCTCTCTCTTCACTCCCCCCCCTGCACCCAATCCAATACTTTAAAATAGTTGTTTATTGTTATTTGTCTGCGCTTAGTAGGTTTGCAACATAATTGTGGATATATAAAGGCTTGCTGTACATTCTGTTCTAAACATTGTTGGTTCTTAACCAAAGAAATGTGTGTTGTACACCTTGTGCAATAAATCAAAAGCAGTAATTCAGAGGCAATATGGTTTACTCCCATTTTGTCACTTAGTGAGTTTTTGTCAAGCCAACCTTCCCCCCCCCCTGCCCCTCATCCCATAGGCTGCCTGTGGCAAAGGTTTGGAATTGAATATTTTCCTTCATATTAGAGCTTTAATGCTATATTGTACACTTTTGTTTTGAAATTGTTAATCATTCAGAGCTGCAAAAAAAAAAAAAAACAACTTAATAATAACAAAACGAAACAAAACAAACAGTTTTCACTTGATAATGTCTGACCAAAATTGGCACATAACTGACAAAATTTTTATTTTGATCTCGCAATATGTCTGGACACATTTTTGAACAGGTAAATTATGTCGAGAAATACTTGTAGTTTATTATCCAACTACACCTAGACAAGTACGAATAACGCCATAGACGAGTACACATATCAAGCGGTATTTGTACTCGTCTGTTGTAGTACCGGTTAAACTGGTTTTCTTGCATCGCGCAAGCGAAGAATTGGATTGTAGTTACGTAAAAAAAAAGTGGCAGACAATTTCAATCATATTTCCGACGACGAAGAGTCAGAATGGCTGGCAAATATAGATCCAAGTTCATTTGATGAATTGAACGAAGAAAAACAGCTTGACGACCAGAAAATTTCTTCATTTAATGAAGAAAATAGAAACAGCAACATAACAACGCGCCAATTCCATTCTGCTTCGCATACTTCTGTCACGCACTTCCGTAAATAAATATCCGCGAAATTCGCCCGCAGAAACAACAGTTTGGCATGTTGGATAATAAATAACTTATCAGACGTTTTTTTGTGTAGTGTCGCTGAGTATTTTTACTCGTTATCTGTATTTTGACTCGCCCTATCGCTGAGTATTTTTACGAGTTGTGTCGTATTTTGACAAGCCCTCAGCGATACTACAGCGATACTACACAACAAAACATCTAATAAGATATATGTATTTAACTATGTTTTGTTCAACCGAAGGGAATACTTGGTCTGATGTACATTCTAGGTCCTTTCAAGAGAAAAAAAAAAAAACATCTGCATCTATGTCATTTCTAAAAGCTTTGTTCTCTTTTGCAGTACAATGAATTCAAATGCAGGTTAATAAGAGAAAAAGTACAAACGCCCACCACCACTGTCTACAGGTAAGTCTGGAAACACAATAAGTTGTGAGACTGGGCAGTGAGAAGTATGATTTTACAAGAATAGAATATTTCATCAAGATATCGAAAATAATGTGTGATGTTTATGTTGTTTCAGGTGTGGGCCTCTTATTGACTTGTGCCGGGGTCCTCACGTAAGGCATACTGGAAAGATAAAAGCCATGACAGTTACGAAGGTATATGTAGGAGTATAGGTGCCCTTTTGTGTTAATGACACTGAATTTTTGTTGAAATAAAAAAAGCCAAGCTTGGAGAGCATTAGGCAGGGAGTGTAATCTTGTTTGTGTTTCCTTTGAGCCATTTGTTTGTCCTTACTTGTATGTTGTGCCTGTAAATTGTGGTGCACTTCTGCTAAAAATGTTGACCATTCACTCCTTTGTTTTCAGAACTCTGCTACATACTGGGAAGGAAACTGCGAAGCAGAATCTCTACAGCGGCTCTATGGAATCTCATTCCCAAATGAGAAACAGGTTAATTTAACAATTTATTGGGAATAGAAATCATTTCTTCTTGTACAAAAGGGGAGTTTATCCATGCTAACATCCTATATTGCTGGTTCCTGTACTTTTGTTTCCTGGAATCAGGAATTTCCAAGTATGGGTTTTTCATTAATCAGTGGAGATAAGATTTTTGTTTCAAATTACCTGGCAGTTAAGGTTCTTCAATATTGCAAAACTAAAGTGCAGACTATTGTATTTTGTTACATTTCTTCATTTGCTTAAACTTTACAGGGGAAATAGGTAGTTGTATGTTAGAAATATCAGCAAAAGGGATACGCTATTTAAAGAAAGTGTTGGACAGGCTCATGGTGTCCAGTTTTTGTTGACCTCATAGTTAGTTTGCCTTGGGTTAGAACTAATGCATGTACATGGTATACCCAAAAACATGAAACAGTTTTAAGCCAATAAAAACTTACTGTGTTCTACTCTGTCTTCTTTTAATATACCAGATGAAAGAGTGGAAAAAATTTCAGGAGGAAGCTGCTAAAAGAGATCACAGAAAATTAGGAAGGGTATGAGAGTGATTTTAACTTTTTGACCTCCCAAGATCTGGGCCTGGTTGTTGAAAGAGCAGTTACCACTAGTTCTCAAGCCATAAAAATGTTTTCATTCATATATTTAAATCAAATAGTTCTCGTAAAGTTAACTTGCTATATGCCAACAATAGTGATAAAAAGTAATATTTAAACAAAGGACTAACCAAGAATCTGAGCCCAGTTGTTTGAATGCAGTTTAGTGGAAACCTAAGGTTAAATTTTAATCCAGGTTTCCTTATTCCTTTGTTAAAAGCCTTATTAGATAAATTTGTCCATTCTTTTCAGAGTTTCCAATTATCAAATTATAGACAAAAATAATTATTTTGAATTTTCTTTAAAGTTCTCATAATTGAAATCCGATTTCACACTTACCTTGGAATATCTTAACCCAGCGTTGTACACATAAGTGGGCCCAGGATAATTACAAAATGTGTCTCTGTTGGTATGTTTATGCAGCTGTGACCCAAGATTTATTTGTGCTAATTGATAATTTCTTTTTAATTCAGGATCACGAATTGTTTTTCTTCCATGAGTTGAGTCCTGGCAGCTGTTTCTTTTTACCCAAAGGAGCCCAAATCTACAACACACTCATCAATTTTATAAAGGTACCATATCCTTTAAAATAATTATCTTTAAACTGAAGTATATTGTAATTTTATGGTTGTATGTTAAGACAATTCCATTATTTTTTTCATTTATCTTCCGAAAAAAGGGATGATGTACACTTGAGCCAAGTGTGGCCCATCTAGCCAAAGCTTATCCTGGTTTCCATAGCATGGAGCAACAGGGAGTATTACTGCTCCCCCCTGGATGGGATGTTAGTCCATTGGCTAGATTATTTTGTTGAGTTTTTGGGCTAGAAACTTTCACATTGTCTCTCTTCAATAAGGGAAACTGTGTAAAATGATGGGTGTAACTCACAACAGAATACACTAGATTTCTATTAGCAGGTAGTGGCAGCACTCCTAGTGGTTTGACTATTTGAAAACCAGGAAAAGCACCCACCTAGATGGGCCTTTTAGCCCATTTGCTGGTCTTTGTGTTGAGAAATTCTTATGATGCTTATCTTGTATTTTTTTTAACAATATATATATATTTTTTAAATCAGGAAGAGTACAACAAGCGAGGTTTCCAGGAAGTTATTTCACCAAACATTTACAGCACCAAGTTGTGGGAGACTTCAGGACACTGGCAGCATTATTCTGTAAGAATTCAAGGCCTTAATTCTATTCTGAACCTTATGGTACTCTAAATGCAAGCAGTGTTTTGATTATAAGTATTTCTCTGCTAGGAAAACATGTTCTCCTTTGAGGTGGAGAAGGAACGGTATGCTCTGAAGCCCATGAATTGTCCAGGACACTGGTAAGTATTCTTTAAGTGAAACACGAAAGTTCTGAGGTGTCTAGAGCTGTCAGGAAAACTTTTCTGCAGTAAAAGAAAAATTTTAGCCACTAGTTGAAAACAGCCTCATTTACAACAGAATGTTATTTTAGTTAAAAAAAGTATAAACTATTTCATTGATGGTATTTTGTCTCTCTGGTGGATCAAAAGTGAATAATATTTGCTTTATCAGTTCTGAACTAGCCAATCAGTGCATGTGAAAAGCATTTTTTGCTTGTGTGGTATATACTAACTTATTGCCAGTAGGTCCTCTTTCGATGTGCCCCTCGACTCTTGCTAACCGGAGCTATTGTTAATTGTACATTAGGGAAAAGGTGAAATCCTAATTTCACTGATTCACTGATCTGTTGGAAGAGTTACCGTCTCGCATGTTGAGTTCATATTTGGTTTCCTTCCAGTGTAATGTTTGACCATCGTCCTCGATCATGGCGCGAGCTCCCACTAAGAATGGCAGACTTTGGAGTTCTTCATCGTAATGAACTGTCTGGGACACTCACTGGACTGACCCGGGTCAGACGATTTCAACAAGATGATGCCCACATCTTCTGCAGACCAGATCAGGTACAAGTTTATTTTTTAACTCGACCCTTTCACTCGCAAGTTCCATCATAAATTCTCTGCACTGTTCGCCATAAAGGTCTTATAAGTTTTGGTTCTGAGAATTTGATACTAAATCAAGAAATATTCCAAA
Source organism: Stylophora pistillata (assembly GCF_964205215.1). Taxonomy (NCBI): domain Eukaryota; kingdom Metazoa; phylum Cnidaria; class Anthozoa; order Scleractinia; family Pocilloporidae; genus Stylophora; species Stylophora pistillata. The sequence continues at coordinate 19,363,636 of NC_142522.1, read as the reverse complement.
GTTGACATTTTTCTTTCTTTTCACTGCGTTTCTGCTTCAAACTGTACTTATATTGTGAGGGGAGGTGTCTTTTTGGTCAGTCGTGGTATTGAAAGGGTTACGTGCCAGAGAACGTTTTTTTCCTTATGTACTTAAATTTGGCATTTGTTTGTAACACTTGTTTGTCAGAGGCCGGAAATGTGTTAAGTGAAAAAAAAATTCGCGATGGAAGCAAAAGTTAAGGAAGTTTTTTTAAGCCAGCAAAAAGAAATATTTGTCAGAGATATTACTGAAGAAGAACGTTTTCATTTTGTATGTAGGGATTTTGAAACATGAGTTTAAGATTGAATGGATTATTCACTGGCTGTGTTTTATTTAAGATTGGTGATGAAATCAAAGGCTGCCTGGATTTTCTGAAATTCGTCTACAACAAGTTTGGTTTCTCATTCAAACTTTACTTGTCCACCAGACCTGAGAAGTACATGGGTAAACTGGAGCTTTGGGACAGTGCTGAGAAGGTGAGGTTACTGATTTTGTGAGCGAGCGATAAACCAAAATCAAGGTAATCATAATGGACATTCAGAAGATAAGAAAATACCCTGAAGAGCCAATGAGAACTCAATGTAAAAACAAGCGCGGGAAAAGGCAGGCGACCAAGTTCGTGATTGGTTTTAGTTTTGCGTCTGATTGGTTGAGAAAGTGGCACGAGTTTTCTGGACCAATGACATAACAAAGTAAAGTAAAACAGAGCAATCCCGGATTACTTCCGACACTCAATTGGCAATTGTTCTAATGCACTATTGACTGGGTCTGTCTTCATGAACAAAAAAGATGGTGAAGTTCTCGATGTTTTTCGTCTTGTCACAAGCGTGAGACGAGGAAAACCCTTGTTGATTCGAAGTGGAATCTGAGGGTTCGAGATTTGATTCTTATGAGGACTAATGAATTTTCTTTAAAGCTCCGCGCTCGCGACAAAGCGAAAAAAACGTCTCTTAGGGATCTATCTGTAACAAGGTTTAGAATAGATGAGGGATTCTGTGCCTATCGTGTACTGTTTTGGACCTTTGCTTGTCAAATTTGCCTAGGGAGAACCTAAGGAAGTGTAGGGCCTTTGTTTTTTAAAACTGATATGGTAGCTTCAACCCTTGAATTGGTCTCAAGAATATCTGATGTCGTCCTGCATCTTTCAAGCACTAAGAGTGACGAGTAACTTATTTCTCCTCACGAGAATAAAGGAAATGATCACCAACTAAAGAAGCTCTTGTTCGTTAAATAAATTCTTCTTGTTTGTACCAAGAGAAATTTATAGAAAACAGTATGGAGAATATACATTTTGATGTTAGGATTTGAAGGGTAAAATAGCAGTGACCCTGTCAGGATCAGGAGGTCTTAAGAGTGTTGTTATTGATTTATTTAGGAGCTGGAAAGATGTCTCAATGAGTTTGGAATGGAGTGGAAGTTGAACCCAGGAGATGGAGCGTTTTATGGACCCAAGGTACACCAATATTTCAGAAATGTACAGTGTCTGTGGGGGTGTTCAATTTTTAGCGAGTGAATTTCATGAAAAGTGGGGAGAAATTTTGGTCGGTCGATTCCTCTAAACATCCAAGCATTTCTTCGGATAGTAGTATTGATCCGCTGAGTATCATATGACCACCGCGGGCTCAAAAAGCTTGTCCACAGCGGCCCCCAGTTTTCCAAGGATAGCTAACCAAGTTGACGTGCACTATCCATAGTTAAATGTTAAACTGCAAAGTGACTACTTACTGAGCAAATAACTCTTTTAGTAGCTTTATTTTTATTCTTGTGAAACATAACAAGTTTGCGATCAGGTTAGATGAATTTTAAGGTGCTTAGCGTTTCCACTGTTCCTACTGAAGGTGCGCTTTAGTTGCAAGTGTAATCCATTTTTTCTTTGCTAGATTGATATTCAAATTCAGGACGCGCTCCGCCGGTATCATCAGTGTGCAACTATCCAGCTTGACTTCCAGCTTCCAGAAAGATTCAATCTAACTTATGTCAGGTAAGAGAAGGTCGGTTTTTAGTCGTCAATGACTTTTTTTTTTCTCTTGTAAAAAAATCTATAATTTAGCGAATCGATATATATTACCATTTCTTGGATAAATCACCATCTTTTGGATAGTATATTTCTGTTGGATTTGGTCGTCCAACCTTTGAGTGACATGGAGTTAAGGCCGAAAAATAGCTCACAACTCGTGATTTTGTAACCTCCCCTCCTCCCCTCCTCCCCTCCTCCCCTCCTCCCCTCCTCCCCTCCTCCCCTCCTCCCCTCCTCCCCTCCTCCCCTCCTCCCCTCCTCCCCTCCTCCCCTCCTCCCCTCCTCCCTCAGATGTCCCTCGGCGTCTGTCTGTCTGTCGCTACTGATATGTAATGCTCCACAGAGTAAATAGTATGGTCGTATGAATATCTTCTGCTATGGATAAGGTGGGGTGTTGCACATTTAAGTGTAAATCATGATTCTATTTTGTTTCAATTCATGATGTAGTGGCGAAGGCGATGAGAAGAAAAGGCCTGTCATCATTCACCGCGCCATTCTGGGCTCCGTAGAGAGAATGATTGCTGTGTTGACTGAGAATTTTGGTGGAAAATGGTAAATGACGAGTATTACTTAATTTATTGATAACAATAAACGAGAAACAGTAGATGAATGGAGCGCTTTTCTATTGAGTCTCGCAAACCAGAACCAAGGTAATCGCAACAGTCAATCAGAAGATAGGAAATACTTTTCTGAGCCAATGAGAGCTTAACGCATAGCGCGGGAAAACACGGGCGACCAAGTCGCGATTGGTTTTAGTTTTCCATCTTATTGGGTTAAGAAAGTGGCGCGGGTTTTCCAAACGAATCACATAACGAAGTAACGCAAATACAAAGTAATCCCGCATTACTTTCGACATTCAATTGAAAATTGCATCAGTGATTGATTTTATGATTTGTATCAGTGAAAAGCAAATTTTCTGGGCATTACATTTTGATTGTAGAATAAACTGTTATTTTGTTGTTGTTGTTGTTGTTGTTGTTGTTGCAGGCCATTCTGGCTTTCTCCAACTCAAGCCATTGTTATCCCTGTTTCTCCTAAGTACGAAGACTATGCAATCAAGGTCTGTGAATATATTTAAATGTTATTCCATGCCTACTTGTGGCGCCATTCCTCGTTAGAGCATGTCTAGTAGTGTGTATGACCACACTTCACAATGGTCGCTAATCGATGTATATGTGTGGAGACGAAACTCCGCCATCAATGCTGACTATTTCATCACGATAAATGTTCACGACCTTATATCTTTACTGGGTGACTGCTACCCAAGCGCTCAGAGTCTCGTGCCGATAGTTCTCATCGGGTTTGCTAGCGGCCGTAATTTACTTCTTAGAAAGGAAGTATTATATCTGGACGTGGATCCAAGCTTCCCAGTAGGAAAGATTTAAGTAACTTGCGGGGATCTTCCCATTCCTTGCATTTTACAAGGACTTAATGAAAACTCTTCCACAGTGTCGACAAGTTTTATGTGCGTGTAAGGGTCCGCCGCCATTGAGCAAGCTCTCATGTTTGGGTTTCCCCTTACGGTTTCACCGCCTGTTACAACATCGGTAACTGCCATTTATAGAGAAAAGTCATTGAAAACCCTGCTGATTACGTTGGACACTTGATCTCAAATTTCTCTTACAGTCAAAAGTGAGAATTTAAAATCAGAAATTGTGTTATATTGGTGTCGTATTTTGTTTTGCAGGTGAAGAAGACCGTTTTCAGTGCAGGGTATCAGGCCGATGTTGACCTTGACCATGGCACTACACTGAACAAGAAGATCAGGAACGCACAGCTTGCCCAGTACAACTTCATATTTGGTAATGCGAAATTCTTAAGAATAACATTGATTTCTATTCTTAAGGATTTGACGAACGGCTAAATGTCTGAACAGTCTCTCACGGAGCTACACTTCAGCTTCAGCATGACTTTTGTGAACAGAGTTGAGTTTCAAGGAGAAACGTAACTATTTTGTCGTCTGGGTTCTCGCTCTTAAACCACGCCTAATTTGGCGATGTCACTTTGTTGGTTGGAAAATGTACAGAATTATAAAAAGGACGCGTTGAGCTATTATTTCCTAGTCGTTGCTCTTGCTGTTGCGGTTTGCTTAAGGTCCCTTATATCCGACAGATGTAAGTCCTTCAGCGTTAAAAACTCTTCCTTTGTGTTCTCTTTCAGTTGTGGGTGAAAAGGAAGAAAATTCGAACACGGTCAATGTCCGTACCCGCGACAATAAAGTTCACGGAGAGAAGACGGTCGACGAAGTGCTTGAAAAGTTTGCTTATCTCTCCAAGGAACGAATCAAGGAGAGCGAGGAGGAATTTTAAAATGAAAAGTGCGAATAATTTGGAACATAAGCTCTTTGTACGATGCGTGTTTCTCTCTTAAATTGCAATAACCAGCAACTAAACAAAGGATAGTAGAAGGGAAGCTAAGAGGCATAGGGCTGGAAATCAGTTGTGGAAAGCGGTTCGATGAAACGTGAAAACAGAAAGTGTATGGTCTTGTATCTAACTCTTTACACCCTAAAATCAGTATGCATTTTCTCTATACTGTTCTCTGTACATTTCCTGAGGTACTGACAAGGAGAATTTGTTTAACAAACAAGAGTCGTCGGTGATCATTTCCTTTACTCTCGAGACCTTGGTGTTTGATCCAAGAGTGTTATTGTAAGGAGAGAATAGATGCCAGTCACTCGTAGGGTTTAATGGGTTGATGCAAGACCATCTTCATTCAACAGATTTCGAAAAAAAATAAATATTTCATGACGATTCGTAGTATCATTGCTAAATGATAATGACAGCCAACCAATGCTATCTAAATTTCCGCTCCACCCTTCCAGTTCCATTCAAACTAACCATAAACACACGGCTAACTTGTGTTTTTATTCTTGTTCCCGTTTTGTGGTAAGCTCTTAATACCACCATTTCAATTTGGTTTACCGTAGTGCCACGTAACCTACTAGCTTGTCGTGCATTGAGAATTCTGTAATATCTTTCACAAAATAAAATATTTGTAATTCGTTAAAAGTAAACCTCGGATGAGATGTGGCATCAAGTTTACAGAAGTAGTTAGTATTTTAGACGTGCTGTGAAAGGACGGGGATGTCTGTGTGAATTACACGTGGGCAATGATAACATGGCTATAATTAAAATATTGTAACATGTTACTTTTGATGTGTTTCAGAGTGGTTGGATTACACTTAGTTGTTACTCTTCTCGTCTGGCGGATGTTTTGTTTTTCTTCTTTCTACAACACTTTTGCTCTAAGTTTCGTGCTTCTAAAAGTCTTGGTTAGATCCCAGGTTGCCATTGCAACGCCCATTTGAAACACGAGGACAATTTTTTCCTATTTGGGAAGTGTTAAAAATAATTCTGCATGACGTGTTTCCGGTTTCAGTCAGAAAAAACTGAGAGAACAAGATTACAGACAGTGATGAATTCATAGACAGTGATTGAGACGGACTTGAGAATATATTTATGCGATTTGGGTTAAAAATGGGAAGAAAGGGAAGAAAAGCTAAGGGCTTAAGATAAGACCAGGGTTAGGTTGAAGTTCGAGAGGGATGCTGCTTTGAAATAAACTTATTTTCCAGACGTAATTCTAAACAAGACCTGTCTTAAGTCAACTTGTTTTGGATGCACTTAAAGTGTACGGCTTCAGCTTCATCACGTCACTCCTTTTTGTGGTTAATATGTGGAATGTCAAGTAATCCATTTCTCTCTTTAAAAAGTAGTTCGGAAATCTTGATGACAGCGTTATATAAACGACCGGGAAAAGGAAACAGTTCACGCGCTGCGTATTATCACTGCCGAATGAGAATCGATGCGTGACGCACGTGGTTTTAGATTCTTGTTCCTGCATAGTTTCCAAGAATTCACTTTGTGAGTCACGTATGAAGGTAACTTGTTCTTGTATGTGGAATGTCCGACCGGTAACAAACCTCGCAACCTAACTCATTGCGCCTTTAAAATTCAGATGGATTTTCCTACATTTGGTCTCATCTTAAGCTTCGTACGTGTCCATTTAGAAACATAACGTGACATTTGCCTTGATCCTCAACGTTAAAGAATTGCTTAGTCAATCTCCAAACAACCACGTCTACTTTTTCCTGATATTCACTCCGACTACAGTTTCTAGGAAGCTTTTTTTGAAAAGTACCGTTCTAACTTTCTTCGAAACAAATGCATAGACAACTAGCTGAAAGGCTTCGTGTGTTGTGAACAACTTTAAAATAGCTTATATATATCGCCGATACTCGAATGTTTTCCATCCGTGTTTTGATGTGTTAAATTCCAATATCCCATACAGTTTTCTGAGAACTTATTCAGGAAATACGATTTAGTTTGCGTGGTTGAATCCCTGTTGAATATGAAATTATTTCTGACAAAGGGATACAATCCATGATATTCAAGTGAACTTGCTAGACTGACCCTTGACTTTTCACCGAAATTGTTGCATGACCTAGGTTTCCTTCGGTAACATTCTGTAAAGTGACAGAATCAATCGAGGGCGAACATCTGTTTGTTAGATGGGACTGAAGATTTCAGATGATTGAGAGGCTGATGGATCATAGAGAAGTAATTAGAGTTTTTTACAGTCTTAATTATGCTTTTTGTGGGAAACCAGAATTGTTTTCTTTTTTTAACTTTTTTTATGTCGATGAAACAGACGTGAAATATCGAAAACACAGAGCACTTATAATAAATATTAGTCGCAAGCGATCTAAGGAGCCTCAAGTCACTGTCTATTGCCTTTTTATTCAGCCAAAGCTCGCGTACCTCTTAAGATTAATAGGGCATTGAAAAATAGAGTATTTGTACAGTCAGCAGAACGAGAAAAAACATTGAAATTAGATTTGTCTAGTCAGCGATAAGCCCTCCCTTATCAGAGAGTAATTTTGTTTTTTTATATGTTGCTGTCAATGTAATGACGTAATAGACGTCTTCATGCGACGCGACACGGTGCATTTTCGCGTGCTGTTTATCATACACGCGCAAGATCCAGTCATGATCCAGTGTGCTGTCCTTATCTCACTAGTCCGAGATGTTTGCTTCAATCTTTTATGTCATGGACACAAAAATTCACAAGTCAATTAGTTCCAGGCGTGTGTCACGTTTCGATTACCGCGCTCAAGCTTTGAGTCCCCCCTACTTGGCACATTACCAATACTAAGGACACTTCTTTGAGTGTCGGTAGTAGTTTATAAAGTCAGGTGATGTTGAAATATAATGCGATTACGTTCAAATAATTTCCTCCTCTATCCTTATATGGCATACTTGCGTCACGTTAGGTTCACTCAACAGTTGTTCCGTGTGCTCCGTGTATATTGTTATGTCCTAAAACAGACATCTTCTGCTTTAAATTTACTAAGTTCACGGCAGATTTTCTCTTAGTTGGATAAAAACGAAAAATTGAGAGGCCTGAACAATTTGAAGCCCTCAAAGCAAAAATTGATTTCCGTGTCCCACCTCCGGAAGTTTCACGGTTGATTGGACAAATCGTTATAATCTGTACACTAAAGGAAAGGAATTTTTTGTTGATTCCATTTTGACAGATAAAAAGGTCTATCGTTGCTCGTGGAAACTTCTTGTTTTCAGTCGAGTCATTCGCGAACATAGAGAAGTACTGATTGTATCGAGTAGACTTTGAACAAGAGTTCATCAACCATCTCGGTCGACAACATCACATTTTAGTGCATCTTACAAACAAAAGGACAGAATATATTGGGTAATACCTGTGCGCGGATTTCAGACAACAAGGACACTCTTGGCGATCGTATTTCAAGCTGTAAGCTGGTGCGAGCCTCTTCGAATTTTCTCTTTTCTTGTGCAGGAATTACTGATTCCAGCATTTCTTCAACTTCGTCAAACTGGAGGGCAACGTAAGTTTGGAAATGAGCGACCCTTGCAATGACCATGTACTAAATATCGACGGACAGCCGATCACTTTGGATGAAATTCTGGAAGACACCAGTTTGTATTTCAACCCAGCTTTTCTTCAGAGTTGTGATCCAGGTAAGCCAATCACAGGTAGGATACTTATGACATGAAATAAACGTACAAAGGATAGGTAAAATAATTATGAAAAAAATTCATGCAGCGCTCAATAGTATTTTTAATTGCTTAACTGTTAGTCTATCGCACAGTGCGTCCGTAATGTAGTCATGATATGATTGGGAAAATGGTGAATGATATACTGTACTTTCATCGTTTTCCATTAAGTTATAATACGGTCTGTGAAGTTTCAAATGTTGTATTTCTCTGCCAGTAATTGACTGTCACAGACTCCCAACGATGACTGAGTTTTTGTTCCAAGTAACTGACTTGAGACCTGCCTAAATTTTCGAACGTAATACTTTAACGATATATTTATTCGTTACCATAGATTATGCAAGTTCAATTATAACTCCCTGTTCAACTAACTCAAGAATGAAAAGTCATTTTGTTTGCACGCGCGGCCTGCCTTCGTCAGATTTTTAGCTTTTGACAGGTGATTACAACCCTACCTTTTATGTAAATTGATTTCATTTATATCAACGTTAGCTGACAATGGCTCAGTTAGCAAAATGCAGTAAATTTCTGTCGATAATTTTTACTCTCGATCGATAATACTTCAGTGTTGACCTTGGCTAGCCTTCAAGGTTGCCATTTGCATGGTAGTGCACATTGTTGTCTTTTGAGGTTGTATATATTATTGTTCTGGTTAAGCTTTTGTCTGGGATTGATATTGGAACGAATTTAAAGGCCTTATATTATTTACAAAGGATATCACTCAACAAGCGAAATTTGCGCAAGGAAATAAATGTCGCGCATTACACAAAACCCTTACTGATCGTATCGTCTTCTTGATTACTATGCTTTTAGTAGTTTTAAACTGCTGAACAGGCTAAATAATAATAAAATACAACTAATAGTTAAAAGCACTAGTTGCATTTTGTTAAAATTTGACTTCTTAATTTGACATGTAATTTCCGACAATGCGTTGAATCTTTAAATTAAAGTTTCTTGCATGTTGGCCGTTTTAACAGACTTAACAAACTTATCTTGCTGAACCGATGAAACGAAGAGTTAATTGTGAAAAGAGTGCATTAGATAAGTTTGAACGTGCACTCGCTGTAATAAGAGGTTTTGAACGTGTCAGACGTTAAAAATGTCAGTATGGCAAGGTCACGTTCCACGCGTGCGTAGGTTTCATAGTTCCTAAAATTCTCGATGAAAACTAGTTCGTCAAGTCATGCCTGAGGATTAAGAGTAAACGAATTTTATTTTTAACTTTTTCCCTTCTTTTTAATGGCCAAACTCGAATCAATCATCTTGCATGTAATCAGCGCGCGATTGTGCTAGGTGAATTCATTTGAAATTCTCGTCACGTTTTCATACATGCATGAACTGCGTCACGCAATTTTGGGCGATTTTGTGACATGACCTAATGACTAGAAAAATCTCAGCGATTATTGGTTAGGTCTGTAAAAAAAAAAAAAAAAAAAAAAGACAACAGTAAAACCCACTCAAAGCTACATAGCTGTTCGAAATTTGACGAGCGTAAAGCGTATCTAAGTCAGACAATAGAGTCCCTTAGTGGGGTTCTAGTCCCTGTATTGCCTGATATATCCTTAGGAAAAGTTGTGAAATATTTATTGAATGATATTCAGGTTTTTGGGGTGTGTAATGAAAATATCTTTACATAGTGTAGAGAAATTAAAATCCGTAGCGAATAAATAAACTTCAGCGAGTCAATTGCAAAACCGTCTAAGTTATAGAATTGTAAATTGGAGTAAAAACTCCTTTTCTAGTTTGTTCTTTTGTCACGTTCTTCATGAAGCACGTCTCGGATGATGGGTGATAGAAGCAAAGTCGTGGGTTCATTTTCTTCACTTAAATCTTTACTCTCTATCCTACAAGCAGTTGCACCTCTTTTACAATGGTAAAGCAGGATTTGGTGTACCTGTGCGCAATTACTGACGCTCTGCCACAATAAGTCGGTGTTGATCGTAAATATGCGCTGTCAAGTGTTCATTGTGATTATAAGATTGAATTTTACTAAGGATAAAGATGCAACGTGCACATGCACACATGTACTTGTAAAAAAGAATGGCACAAGTCACGTTTTAACCTGCCGTGCATCCTCCTGCGTCGACTGCTAAATTCTGAACAGCGATTTCAATTTTTTTTGTCCAAGTGAAACGCCTCACATTTGCTCAAAATCTTCACCTATATCTAGAGAGTACAACTGCGCTCTTTGAAACTTTATCGCGAGCGATGCAACTGGCTACATGCGTCAAATTTCAGTGCATTTTATGTGTGAAATGCACAGAGAACTGTGGAGCCCTAGTAGCAAAATTCTTTATTAAAATGCCACTTTAGTCGGTAGGAGACGAGGAGGTTATGCACGTGCGCATTTTTTCGTTTAGTCAGATTTGTTGCTGTCACGTTTTATGGCGGAAGATGAATAATCGTATCAAAAAACCGTACGGCCCACGTGATGTAAATCTTCTCTCTGGTCTTTCTCTTTTCGATAACAATTATTTTGGTCGAGGAGGTCATTATTTATTGCATGGGTGAAGGGGAAGGGGGTGTTGGGTGGGAAGGGGGGGTGGGGGAGGTCGGAGGACTTAATTTTTGTCCCAAGAATATTTACCTGATCTTCCCTAAGTTCCCCTCTCCTTGCCATTCAATTTTCTATAGTCCCCCTTTATTCTTTGAGGCTCTTAGCGACGACTGATCTCCCCTTCGTCCCACCTGGAAAATTGAAACGTGTGGCCCCCACCTAGATAGCTGGTTAGGTAAAATAAAGGAATAATCTAGCTCTAAAGTATCCTTACATATTAAAGCATAGATCAAGTTATATTTAGTTTTTCATCTGTGAGTTTTAATTCAAGTTACACAGTAAGAAGGATCGCGCCTTGCGTCCAAAAAGCAAGTCTTAGACCTAAGCGTGAAATTGGTTTTAATTTGCTCCTTTCACAAATATCGTTTTTGACCCTAAAAGTTCCCAGAAACGTAACCACGTTTTATTTCATATCGCTAGTTCACCCAAAGTCAGTGCTAATTCGATTGCGTGAACGGACTTGTCAGAGATACCTCCATTTAGTAAGCGGGAAATTAGCTTTTAACGCATTCCCCACTAAGATCTCATTTGTAACTCTCCTTACTGTGTGCCGAACAGTTTTAATAGTGTGAGTTTAGAGAATTTGGCACTGAATCAACTAATAATCTGCTGGGCCCGGTTGTTCAAAGAATGGATAACGCTATACACTGGATAAATCTCTATCCGGTGGATAGCGCAGTATGTTTTGGTAACACTTATCCGCTGGAAGGATGGATAACGCTATACACTGGATTAATCTCTATCCAGTGGTTAGTGCAGTACGTTTTGGTAACACTTATCCGCTGGATAGCGATTTATCCGTTGGATAGCGTTATCCGCCCTTTGAACAACCGGAGCCTGATGGATATTTTTCTTTATTCTCTTGTCTGATTGATATTGTATTGATATTGTATTGAGAAATTCTATCTTGGTCACTCAGGTGACTTAAAGGTTAATGCTTGCTTTATGCGAGAGGCAATTCTCTTTGAATAAGTCTTTGACTTTGATTTTCACTTTTATTAGTGTTTCCTTCATTCGACGTGACCTATACGGAAGATACGAAGGCTAATGTGACCATTCTGGATTTGAAAGATGTCTACGAGAAAGGACAGATGCGACGAAATGCAAACTCAGAACAAAGGCTCTTGGATGCAGAGGTACACCTCATGGCAACTTCACAAAAACCAATTCAGGTAATTAGATTTTTTTAATTCGCGTTTATCCTAAATGAAGACAAACTTGAAGGAATCAACTAATTGAATAACTTAACTTTTTCCTCTTGAGATCGGGCTTCGCTTCTTTTCAGCCTCGAATGAACAGCTAACAACATTATTATTTCAAAATCTTCAAGTTCAAGATAGTTATGTTGACGTAGAACGAATAATCAATGATGTGTCAAAAGTTAAATCCAGTTAATAGTAGCCTATAACTTATGTATTCTTCTATTTATTGTCATGTGTTTCTATTTCTGTATTTTTATCTCATACTGTCATTTCTGCTTTTAAATTAATGATTTAATATTTAATTTCTGTTTCTTGTATATTTATTGAATCTTTTGTTGAACCGAAATTTATGTAAGATGTTTTAGCGTCCACACACTGCCCGCCGCGACTAGCTATGCTATTTGTGGGTAGTGGTTGATTATGTTTAGTTAAGTTAAGTTAAGTTAAGTTAAGTTAAGTTTAAGTTAAAACTTCATTTTAAAATATGGTCTCTATTCAAAGACCCTTTGCGAAAAAGATTAAGAACATTACTAATTTATTTAACATTATGCACAGCTGTCATATTTTATTATGAATCGTAATGTGATTTTCGCATGAACGGAATGGTCCTAGGTGGAAGGGGGCTACTTTGGTCAATTTTTGCTGTGTATGTGCTGCTGGCCTCTCAGAACCACTAGTCTATTGTGGCCAACTATAGACCCTATCTCAGTCACTTTGGGGTAAATGTAATTTTCGCGATTCCAATTTAGTCACTTTCTGTTTAAGCATCTACCTTAGTTAAAGCTTTACCAGAATTTTCTTACCTAAAAAAATCCCGAAAATGTACGACCCCAATCTAGACGAAACTCCAACATAGTTGACCCAGTCGTGCAATATGCGACCCTATTCAGCGGCACATTCCTACTAGCCTCTTACCAGGAGGTACACCCTCCCCTCACCCGCCCCCTGAGGGGGAAGGTGTAAGAGAAATCGATTTTGGTTTGAGTTAGAGAGGATATGAGTTCTCGGGAGTCGACTGTATTCGTAATGTACGTCGCTTCTGTCTCCTAATGTCGTCTTGTTACGTTTTTCCCAGGATGTGCGTGCATACGTGGAAAGATGTCCAGAGGCTGCCAGAATTCTTCAGGACATGAATGGGCGAGTTTCTTTGAACTTGGTGTACAGTAAAAAGGATTTGTTTGTGGCGAATTTTGCCGTCAACCTCGATTCAGTTTATAGTAACAATGGCATTAAAGTATATGAACTTTCACGCGTTAAAGGAGAGGAAAGAAACATCTTCCGCGTGATTGTTGTGCTTCATTTTGCGGATGGAACGACGAAGGAATTCATCAGTAAAAGCTTCCAAGTGCAAAGCAGAAAAAACGCGAAACAGGAATCAGGTAAACTGGACGGGGAATAATTCATATAGCACAATGTTCACAGCACTCGTACTCACGATGACCTTGTGGGTAAGAAGCAAAGTCTCTACGTGAGCCAAGTGGCTTGGTCACTCAGCCAGAGCTTATTCTAGTTTCCACAGCATGAAGCAGCTAAGAGAAATACTACCCCCCCTCCCCCCTGGATGGGATGCTAGTTCATCGTGAGGTTACCTCTCAGCATTCCATCAGGCTTCCTTGACAATTCGTCGTTGCCCAGTTATACTCCTGGAGAGAGGCACTGGAGAGAGTAAAGTGTTTTGCACAAGGGCACTATACGATAACCTGGCCAGGTTATTGTATTGGGAGAGGGGCGCCGCGTCCCTGTAGATTAAGATTGCAAACTGCGAAGAGCCCTCAGTACATCCATGAAATTTTCTCAGATAATCGGGAACCAAATTTTGTTGAGCAAGGTTGTCCAGACCCTTCTCGGCCTCTTCAAATTTCCTAGTTTCATTTGGTGAATGAAGATGAAGATTGTAAACGCTAAATATGATAACTAGAAAATTCAGAATCGCCGCATTGAACCCGAAGAATGTTTCCCTTGCTCTTGTACCACACTCTTGTGGTGATACATACAGCAATGATCTGAGTCTTTTTTGTCTGCTGCATTTCACAGAAGAGGATTTGGTAAGCGTGGATAATGGATATTGTGGAACACCAAGTCCGGAAAATAACAGAAAAAAGCGAAAAAGTAAGTTGTGGACGTTTTAATCACGGGGTAGCCTGTTCTGGGCGTTCAGTTAGTAAAATGGAACGAAAAAACTGTTGTAAACGGAGCGATCGCGGCCGAGAGAGGCTTGGGTCGGGTTGTGCAAAGGAGAGAGGTTTCGTTTGTACGCGACCCCACTCAAAATTATAACCTCTTCTTTCTATTTCGCCCGGAAAAGGCTAATCTCAGGGAGGTAAATTTTCTCCCATTTCAGACTCTGCGATTGAGCAATTTGAAGATGCTTGCTCCTTGTGGGAAGAAAAGTCACTCAAATTATATTTCACCCAATAGTTTTAACTGTGGACCAGAGGATGCTCTACGTATTTCATTCGACACGTCGATGTATTACAGTTGTCGCTGTAAATTTTAACTGACATCTCTGTTCATGAGCGATAACAAGAAAGAAATTTAGAACCATGATTACGCGAGCGTCAACTAAGGAGAGTTGAACTTTTCTGTTTGCTTTGTAATTCTTCTACTTTACTGTTAATTTAGTTGAGTATTGGAAGAAAAGTAAGCAGAATCAGAGTTTAGTGTTTGCCGTCCGCATCTGCAGTATACGTGGTTCTAAATCTTTCTGTTTTCACGTTGATTGTTGGGGAAAATCTCTCTTGTCTGGCGTGTAACCGCTGACAAAAGCAGTCGTATTTTGTTTGTTGTCAGCTCATTTCTTTCTCTCTTCTTGTAGTGTTGGCATTGGATACCAGTCCCAGTGGAAGTTGGAGCAGTGGCATGAACAGCGATTGTAAGTCACTGCCTTAACTAGGACTTTTCCTGTTACTTAGTAGACCTGACGGAGCATCAACTAAGACACGCCTGGCATCTTTCTTGACTTAATCACAAGTCACCAGTAAAGTGTCACCTGTGCAACATGTACAGATCCCTCGATCCTCTTCTTTTTCCTGTTTCGGTCGTGTCATACTCACAGACAAAAGTTCTACTACTTCCAGTTAAAACGTGTTACTTATAGAAAACAAGCCGTTTTGCAGATGAGTGAAACAGTTTGATTCGATTTTTGCAGCAGAGCAAGGACTTGGTTCGTGTTATCGGCCTGGCACTGATCCCTCATGCCTCGGGAGATGACCCAGACGATTTGAAGAGCCCAGTTTACTGTCTGTTAACAACGTATTATTTGGTTTATGAATTGCTCTCTTATTTCCAGGTATCAATGCCGCAGAGATAATTACAAACCGCCTCGACGCTCAATCTGCCATAATTAATGAACTGCGAGTTAAGAAGCCTATTCTTACACAGAAAGGAGACATTGCTTATCATTTCAAACTGAACAAAACCGAACTCGACCTTCCTCTCGAAGAGGGTGATATCATTGGGTTCTTTGAAAGTTCCAGTGGCAACACCCACATAGAGAAGTTGACCCAATTTAATGCGTCTAAAGCTAAGATGGCGGGAGTGATCAGTAGATCCGCGTATTTAGAGGCCAGGACGCCAGCAGATGGCGAAGAAAAAGGTAACAGTGAGAGAAGGTTATCAGTTTATTGTTACTCGTCAACCCTATAACCAAGGTTTCCTTTCGTATTTGGAGGTCTTTTTCCCCTTTTCTCTTACATAGGAACACCTCAATATAAAGTATGCAAACTTTGGTCACAACTGAAAAAATGCGCTTGTAATCAGTGTGTCTCTTTTATCAAAGGGACAGCAGCGCCCTATCGGAGGGACTCTTTTTCTACTCCTGAGTTTGTTGTTCCCTGAATAGAGATCTTACTGTGATTTGTCCAAAGTTGTACTGAAAGACTCATAAGAACGAATGCTGGGTTCTTTTTATTCAAATCTCGAGGTCTTCTCCCCGAATGGAGATCTTACTGTAATTTGTCCAAACTTATGAATATTTTTTTAACAATTTTAAGTGAGTTTTCTGGCTGTTCTGTGTCAGGTTTAGACGATCTCGTGTGTGTGATTGGCATGGTGAACGTCAAAGTACTGGGTCCAGTGAAAAACGGCGAGCGAATTTTTGCCTCATTGGAACACTCAGGAGTTGCTATACCTCAGAGCCGTTTGAACGGTCGCATGGCCAGTGATGCCTTTCTACTCGGCCAAACACTAGAAAGACGGGACGCTGAAGAAAACGATGTTAATTTGGTACAGTCGTTCGTTTCGATTCTCCTAAGTATTACATCCAGTCACATGGCCGAGGCTGCGAGCGACGACTTGCGGAAGCACGTCAGAGAAGATGTCAAAACTGAAGTGAATAAGATGAAGAAGAAATGTTTTTCAGGTAATTATGTCGCCTATCTTTGAATTTTTTGGATCATTTGACGTTTTTCATTATACACGAGGTCTTCTAGTATGCTTTTTTTGGGGCGAGTGCAAAGGCCGAATCGTACTTGTACCTCCTCTCCTGACTCGACCATCAAGTTCCTCCTCTTATGCGTGGTACGACCTTCGTGCTTCCTCAAACGCACGTTGCTGAATCTTCACGATCCTTTCACGAACGTAACTCACCCCTCGCGCTCCTTCTCTCGCGCGTAACTCGACCCCCGCGTTCCTTATCATTCACGTGACTCGACCTTCGCGTTCGCGTTGAGCGTCTGCTCGCCTGAAAAACTTAAAAAGTGTACGCCTGTTCGTTAGGTAAATGAATAAAGGATGAAAGTTTCTAAAGAAACTGTGGTGCTGCGTCGGTGGCGGTAGCAAGGTAATTTGGTTACATCAACTAAGTTGAAATTGTAAATTGGCCACCGTAAAGAGTTAAAAAGCTGACGTTTCGAGCGTTAGCCCTTTGCTCTGACGTAGGTAAGGTAAGGCGAATATAGAAATTAATTAAAGGTGAACATTATACACTTAATGTATGGTCCCGAGGGAAACCGTTAGTTTTGTTTTCCTGAGAGTTCTGATGTTTCCCGAGACGAAGTCAAGGGAAACATCAGGACTCGAGGGAAAATAAAACTGACTAGTTTCCCGAGGGACCATACATTAGGTGCTTTGTTATATATTTTGACTTTCCCTTAAACATTCAGATGGCAAAAACATACTGTTGTATTCAGGATGCATTTGAATTTGATCAGGAAACACGTGAACAAGAATCAGCCAATCACAGTGCTCGTTTTGTTGAGTGAAAGTCTAGGTCTGATATCACAAGATCAATTGACAATTACTATCGCTACTCCTTTACTCTTATAATAGCTAAGAATCAAAAATGAAATTCACTGTATTAATCGCCTCTTTTCATAGTGGATGAATTTATCTCATTCGTTAATACATGTTTGTACGTTTCTATAGGGCTTCGCCGCTGGTTGTTCGCAGGCTTCATTCTAGCTGTGTTATTAGGAGTTTTGTTATACCAGTTGTTCGTCCCAGGCACCGCGCTTCGTTACTACAGGTGTCGGCAGGGCTCCATCGAAGGCAGTGAGCTGTGGTTCACATTTACCACCACAGACTTCCAGGTATTACCACACCTTCTCTACTTAAAAATAGAGAGTTAGCTGTACTGGGTATGGTTTGGAATTGATCCGCAAAAAAAATACTTTCCATGGCTAAGAAATAACACTGAGGATTTGTTCAATGGATTATCGACAGTTGTCGCTATTTTCTTTGTTTTGAACTAAACAGTATTTGTTTTCTCCTGTTACCCAAACTACCGGGAATAGGTTTTGCTGGAAGAAAAAAAAAGGTTCCTTTGAAATTGCTTTTTTTTCTGCCACATAAGATGCACAACATAGTGAGTAGCGTGTTGTTTTTACCCCTTCATTGATAGTGTCCTCTTTTTCCGTACACAGATTCCTCGCGTACACTGTATTGAGTTTACTTTCGACAAGTTGAAGGAAAAAATGAGTTTGAACTTTGGCAGAATAAACTACACAGGTAAAGTTAGAGTCATAGAGGCTATAGACTTCTACATAACACATATTTTTACAAATTGACTAATGGAGGAATGGTTTTCAGGGGTAGCGGAGGTGGGAATTAATCGTCGCTAACAGGGTATTAAAGGGGTACGATAGAAAATTGACTGCCATTTAGGGGGGAATTAATTAGAATAATCCAGAGCTTTATTCCCTTCTGTGATACAACCAAAATTATTGTCCGCCCAGGCGATAAATTATAACAGGTTCCCTAAATTTTAGGTAAACCAAGAAAAGGGAAGTAAATTATATAGAGAATTACTGTGATAAATCTCACAACGGAACCAGCTTGGTTAAGATTGGAGCAGCCTGACACGCATTTTAAATGACCAATCGAAAACTTTTGGGGTTAAGTGATTTCAAGACGTACATAAACTCAATAATCATGCCTTACCCCTGTTAATGAGCTCGTTTTCTTTCTCTTACAGACGCACATTATTATCTGAATCTGGACAGATGTGCTTATGGCGGAATCCGACATGTTCGGTCGCATTTAGACAACAAAGAAATGGTGCGGGGTGCAGAAGTAGTAGCAGTTGATCACAACTGCACCACTGTATATTTTCATTCGGAGGTATGGACCCCATACGAATCCGGCAGGGATATCGTGTGTAATACACATCCTACGAAACCAGAGCTGAAGGAAAACGACTAGCAGGAATCTCCAGGTGTGCATTATCCCGTGGAGAATTTCCTTTTTGATGGGAATTTTAGCGTCAATGGAAGTTAAATTCACTTTGATGGTCGCTGAATTCCGCTGTAGACGTGAAGGTCTGGAAAACGAGGCTTTGTTAGAAAAACGAATATATTTAAGCAGATGAAAGAACAGCTCAACATAGACAGTTCAATAATTTAAGTGCTGGATGGCATTTGCCGAAGATGAGAGGATTGCGGAGTACGCACCACATGGCTGGTCCATGTAAACTAGTTGAAAAGGTTTATTCAAAATGTACAGACTTTGACTATTTGACCGAGAGGCTTGGTCAATCAGTTATGTATTGAATTTGTTTGACCGTTCGATGGTCTTTGATAGTCGTTTTGATGTTAATTTAGTTAGAATTGTTTTACTGTTACTGTGGTTAGTATTTTTCTCATTATAATGATTGCCATCATTATCAAATTAATATTAGATTAAGAAAAATTGAACTAGAATTTTCTCCATAATTTTCCATTTGTTCATTACCTGTGAAGATTTTTTATCCTCGGTGCCATGCGTTATAATAACCTACGTCATAGAAACCTCTTTAAAAACATCTTTGCGTCTTAAAAACGAACTTCTCTCAACGAGAATGATTTACAAAACCAGAAAAAAAAAACATTTTAAGGACAGCCTGAGGGAGAGGAAGCCCCTTCATCGCATTGCTCCGTACATTTTTTGATTGAACGTCTCAAAAACCAAAACTAAATTAATAACAAAAGCCAATCAGAAAGAAGGAAAATATTACGAAGAACCAATGAGAACTTTAAGTGAAAACATGCAAATTGGCGTAGGAAAACGCGAGTGACCTGGTAGCGAATGGCCTTCGTAGCAAGTTCATGTGATTGGCTGAAAGGGTGGCGCGAGTTTTTCTTGATCATTCACAGGGCGAAGTTAAACAAAAACAGTGTGACAACGGTTAACTTTCGACACTCGATTGAAAATTGCGCTCTTAGTATTATCCGTTGTTTGTAGGCATTCAATTCGTACTTTGAGTACAGCTGATTGGGTTCGTAGATAGGGCCGTCTAGCTGGAAAAGGGCTGCAAAAATTACAATTAGAGTTAAGATTTCCTGATTGTTATCATATAAGGGGCAAAATTACTTGAAAATGATTGGCTGAAAATCGCTTAGCAACGGCTGCCAAGGTAAAGAAACTTCTGTTTGTTTTGTAACAATGGCGTCCCGTTTTGCGCGAGATCAGTAAGAAAACATTTTGCCCCTTATATTATAAACAAGTGATCATATGGTTCCTCGTAAAATTAAGGATTAATATCACTTGTGTTTTCGGAAGTTGCAGAAATTGCCCTCGCCGCTGCGCGACTCGGGCAATTTCAGCAACTTCCGAAAACACAAGTGATATTAATCCTTAATTTTACTCGGTCCCATGCGATTACCTATACTGATTTGCTAAGCTGGCTGACCGGATCATGATTACACAATCACTGGCTTAATTAAAATTCCTTCTTGCTGCTATAGGGAAAGGCTGGTCTTCAGAAATCTATTGTAAATCTTTTAGGAGAAATTTAACCATGATAATGTAAAGAGTTATTCACAAAATGGTTATTCATTATCTTGTTTTAAGACTAGACAACCGTTGTCTTCGAATAACATGTATGTATGTATGTTACTTGTTCGTTAGATAGTTGAAAATATTAATTGCTATTTGATTTTCACTTAACACTTTGTTTTACCAGATCTTTTGGCATTCATAGAATCTTTGTTGAATAACAAAACAGTTTTCATGATTATCAGATGCCCACATTTGCGAACTCCAGGGTAGACTTTGGTTGTTCAAAGGCGGATAGCAATACACACTGAAATCAGGGCGCCTCAACGGACCGCCGACTTAATGACGCGTATCTGCCAAATCAGGGCGCCTCAACGGACCGCCGGCTTAATGACGCGTATCTGCCAAATCAGGGCGCCCCAACGGACCGCCGGCTTAATGTCGCGTATCTGCCAAATCAGGGCGCCTCAACGGACCGCCGGCTTAATGACGCGTATCTGCCAAATCAGGGCGCCCCAACGGACCGCCGGCTTAATGACGCGTATCTGCCAAATCAGGGCGCCTCAACGGACCGCCGGCTCAATGACGCGTATCTGCCAAATCAGGGCGCCTCAACGGACCGCCGGCTCAATGACGCGTATCTGCCAAATCAGGGCGCCTCAACGGACCGCCGGCTCAATGACGCGTATCTGCCAAATCAGGGCGCCTCAACGGACCGCCGGCTCAATGACGCGTATCTGCCAAATCAGGGCGCCTCAACGGACCGCCGGCTCAATGACGCGTATCTGCCAAATCAGGGCGCCTCAACGGACCGCCGGCTCAATGACGCGTATCTGCCAAATCAGGGCGCCCCAACGGACCGCCGGCTCAATGACGCGTATCTGCCAAATCAGGGCGCCTCAACGGACCGCCGGCTCAATGACGCGTATCTGCCAAATCAGGGCGCCCCAATGGACCTCCGGCTTAATGACGCGTATCTGCCAAATCAGGGCGCCTCAACGGACCGCCGGCTCAATGACGCGTATCTGCCAAATCAGGGCGCCCCAACGGACCGCCGGCTTAATGACACGTATCTGCCAAATCAGGGCGCCCCAACGGACCGCCGGCTTAATGACGCGTATCTGCCAAATCAGGGCGCCCCAACGGACCGCCGGCTTAATGACGCGTATCTGCCAAATCAGGGCGCCCCAACGGACCGCCGGCTTAATGACGCGTATCTGCCAAATCGGTTTATGAATGTTATCCACCTTAATCTTTTCACTCCCAGGATTTTACCATCAATTCTTTTACTGTCTTCAATATATCTCTTTGTTTAAATCCCTGTGAATTTGGTTTGATCAAACAATATGTGTGTGGGGGAAATCCGTTTTTCAAAATGATCTCCCACAATAGCCATCGACGTAATGCGTGTCGTTAAAATCTTTACCAGCAAACTCAGTTGACAGATAAATAACAATGCAACCAACGAGAATATCCAAATATTCCCACACGGTTTTTAAAACCAGCCCCTCAAGATTGAAATTGTGCAGAAGTTTTATTTGTGTGGTGTGATTTGATATGCGATTAATACGCTCAAAGAAACATTGTCTATTTCGGATTGCGTACCTGTGTCTAAAACAAATTGAGATAGATCTTTTATTAGGAACTTATATGCCTGCAGCTGTACTGCATTTTCAGTCTATTTAGAAGGTATGCTGAATTAGATGTTATTGGATGCATAGGTGTACCAAAGTGCAGTAGTTTTTAAGGAATTTTTTGGGAAAACTATGTAAAAGTTAGGTTATGAGTTCTGAGTTTTACAAGCAAATCGATTCACGAGAGAGTTTTGCAACTTAACAGATTATGACCAACGAAAAACAGAATTTTGCAAATATTTAAGCAATAACAAATACAAGTTTAACATGAGATCAGTTTTTGGAAATATGGGAGTGGAAAACAAGGATCGATTTCAACACGAGGATTTCGGTAAAATATTTAAATTCTTCGGTAAAACAAAGATTGATACGATTTGGGTGCAATTCGCGACGAAATTTCGGTCATTTCTGGGGCATTGCCCTACTAGAGAGATACAAAGGAAAAAAAATTAAATGGAGACCAAACGAACAAAAAGAATCTTGAATATTAAAGAAAATTTAAGACTAAGGAATGTTTTTAGTTGCTGAAGGGTGGATCCTCCCGCAAGAAATAACTCATATGCTGGCTGGCCGTATAGCGCCGACCACGTGTCGATTGAAAGAAAAGTGACGATGCGCAAAGGTGCACAGACAAAGGTAAAAAGCACGTATGATCGGAAGTCTACTCTGCATCAATAAGGTAGTCTAGAGTCTAGAGTGTAAGAACATTTCCCGCTGTTTCCGTACATTAGGTCATTAGGGACCTTAAGAAACCACGACGGCGACGGCAACGAGGACGTGGAAAAACAAGAGATCTAATTGGCAGAACAATAGCTCAGCACGTGCGTTTTGAAACTTTGTACATTTCTTAGCCGTCCTATGCAAAACAACAACGTGAAATCGCCAAAATTTGCGTCGTCTGCGAACCGAAACCGCGACGGCAAATTATTTTAATTTCCATTTGGAACTCAACGGCTACTTTATACGTCATGCTGAAGTTGAGCTGTGGCGCTGTATGAGAGAGTAAGCTCCTGCAGCCATTTTTGAAATTCTAACTAAGAGTAGAAATTCATTTTTTAATCGAAGTCTTCCTTGGCGTCGCCGTCGTGGTTTCTTAAAGTCCCTATTGGGGACCTTAAGCAGTCACGACAGCAACGCCAAGGAAGACTTCGATTAATAAATGAATTTCTACTCTTACTCAGAATTTTCAAAACTGGCTGCATGAGCTTACTGTCTCATACGGCGCCACAGCTCAACTTCAGCATAATGTACAGAAGTAGCGTTGAGTTCCAAATGGAATATAATTAATTAGCCGTCGTGGTTTCGGTTCGCAGACGACGCAAATTTTGGCGATTTTACGTTGTTTTGCATAGGACGGCTAAGAAATGTACAAAGTTTCAAAACGCACGTGCTGAGCTATTGTTCTGCCAATTAGATCTCTTGTTTTTCCACGTCCTCATTGCCGTTGCCGTCGTGGTCCTTCTTATCTATCGCTTGGGGGGGTTCGGGGGGGGGAGGGCTCGGAGGATTTTGGGAAATCACAAGGTTTTCAGGGGGAACGGCAGGGGAATCAGTCGTCGCCAAGAGTAAAAGGGGGGGACTATAGAAAACTGTCTGTATAAGTTAATTGTATCTTGCTACCCTCCTTTTGCAGCTTTGTCTCCGCCTCCTTCTTTAAATGAGTATTGCACCAACAGCAGTGTTATTGAAAAAGTATTGAATGGTCCTCAAGGTTTGGGTATTGTATACATGTGCCTGAGGGTTATTTTTAATCTCATCTATACTCTCCAGGGTAGTGTATACCTGAGGGTTACTTTTAATCTCCTCTATACCCTCTTGGGTAGTGTGTACCTGAGGGTTACTTTTAATCTTTTCTCTACCCTCTTGGGTAGTGTATACCTGAGAGTTACTTTTAATCTCTTCTCTACCCTCTTGGGGAGTGTATACCTGAGGGTTACTTTTCATCTTTTCTTTACCCTCTCAGGTAGTGTATACCTGAGGGTTACTTTTAATCTCTTCTCTACCTTCTTGGGTAGTTTATACCTGAGGGTTACCTTTAACCTCTTCTCTACCCTCTTCGGTAGTGTATACCTGAGGGTTACTTTTAATCTGTTCTTTACCCTCTTGGGGAGTATATACCTGAGGGTTACTTTTAATCTTTTCTTTACCCTCTCGGGTAGTGTATACCTGAGGGTTACTTTTAATCTCTTCTCTACCCTCTTGGGTAGTTTATACCTGAGGGTTACCTTTAACCTCTTCTCTACCCTCTTGGGTAGTGTATACCTGAGGGTTACTTTTAATCTGTTCTTTACCCTCTTGGGGAGTATATACCTGAGGGTTACTTTTAATCTTTTCTTTACCCTCTCGGGTAGTGTATACCTGAGGGTTACTTTTAATCTCTTCTCTACCCTCTTGGGTAGTTTATACCTGAGGGTTACCTTTAACCTCTTCTCTACCCTCTTGGGTAGTGTATACCTGAGGGTTACTTTTAATCTGTTCTTTACCCTCTTGGGGAGTATATACCTGAGGGTTACTTTTAATCTTTTCTTTACCCTCTCGGGTAGTGTATACCTGAGGGTTACTTTTAATCTCTTCTCTACCCTCTTGGGTAGTTTATACCTGAGGGTTACCTTTAACCTCTTCTCTACCCTCTTGGGTAGTGTATACCTGAGGGTTACTTTTAATCTGTTCTTTACCCTCTTGGGGAGTATATACCTGAGGGTTACTTTTAATCTTTTCTTTACCCTCTTGGGTGGTGTATACCTGAGGGTTACTTTTAATCTCTTCTCTACCCTCTTGGGTAGTGTATACCTGAGGGTTACTTTCAATCTTTTCTATACCCTCCTGGGTAGTGTATACCAGAGGGTTACTTTTAATCTTTGTATACCCTCTTGGGTAGTGTATACCTGAGGGTTACTTTTAATCTTTTCTTTACTCTCCTAGGTAGTGTATACCTGAGGATTACTTTTAATCTTTTCTATACCCTTTTGGGTAGTGTATACATGAGGGTTACTTTTAATCTTTTCTTTACTCTCCTGGGTAGTGTATACCTTAGATGGGTTACTTTTAATCTTTTCTCTACCCTCTTGGGTAGTGTATACCTGAGGGTTACTTTTATTCTCTTCTTTGCCCTCTTGGGTGGTGTATACCTGAGGGTTACTTTTAATCTCTTCTCTACCCTCTTGGGTAGTGTATACCTCCGGGTTACTTTTAATCTTTTCTTTACCCTCCTGGGTAGTGTATACCTGAGGGTTACTTTTATTCTCTTCTTTACCCTCTTGGGTAGTGTATACCTGAGGGTTACTTTTAATCTCTTCTCTACCCTCTTGGGTAGTGTATACCTGAGGGTTACTTTTAATCTTTTTTTTTTACCCTCCTGGGTAGTGTATACTTAAGGGTTACTTTTAATCTTTTCTATACCCTCCTGGGTAGTGTATACCAGTGGGTTACTTTTAATCTTTCCTATACCCTCTTGGGTAGTGTATACCGGAAGATTACTTTTAATCTCTTCTCTACCCTCTTGGGTAGGGTGTAACTGAGGGTTACTTTTAATCTCTTCTTTACCCTCATGGGTAGTGTATACCTGAGGGTTACTTTTAATCTCTTCTCTACCCTCTTCAGTAGTGTATACCTGAGGGTTAGCTTTAATCTCTTCTCTACCCTCTTGGGTAGTGTATACCTGAGGGTTACTTTTAATCTTTTCTTTACTCTCCTGGGTAGTGTATACCTTAGATGGGTTACTTTTAATCTTTTCTCTACCCTCTTGGGTAGTGTATACCTGAGGGTTACTTTTAATCTCTTCTCTACCCTCTTGGGTAGTGTATACCTCCGGGTTACTTTTAATCTTTTCTTTACCCTCCTAGGTAGTGTATACCTGAGGGTTACTTTTATTCTCTTCTTTACCCTCTTGGGTAGTGTATACCTGAGGGTTACTTTTAATCTCTTCTCTACCCTCTCGGGTAGGGTATACCTCAGGGTTACTTTTAATCTTTTTTTTACCCTCCTGGGTAGTGTATACCTAAGGGTTACTCTTAATCTTTTCTATACCCTCCTGGGTAGTGTATACCAGTGGGTTACTTTTAATCTTTCCTATACCCTCTTGGGTAGTGTATACCGGAAGATTACTTTTAATCTCTTCTCTACCCTCTTGGATAGGGTATAACTGAGGGTTACTTTTAATCTCTTCTTTACCCGCATGGGTAGTGTATACCTGAGGGTTACTTTTAATCTCTTCTCTACCCTCTTGGGGAGTATATACCTGAGGGTTACTTTTAATCTTTTCTTTACCCTCTTGGGGA
This sequence comes from Stylophora pistillata, assembly GCF_964205215.1. Lineage (NCBI taxonomy): Eukaryota > Metazoa > Cnidaria > Anthozoa > Scleractinia > Pocilloporidae > Stylophora > Stylophora pistillata. The sequence goes on along the minus strand of NC_142522.1, from coordinate 19,337,703 downwards.
GTATATACCTGAGGGTTACTTTTAATCTTTTCTTTACCCTCTTGGGGAGTATATACCTGAGGGTTACTTTTAATCTTTTCTTTACCCTCTTAGCTACTCTACACCTGAGGGTTACTTTTAATCTTTTCTCTACCTTCTTGGGTAGTGTATACCTGAGGGTTACTTTTAATCTCTTCTTTAACCTCCTGGGTAGTGTATACCTGAGGATTACTTTTATTCTGTTCTCTACCCTCTTGGGTGGTGTATAGCTGAGGGTTACTTTTAAGCTTTTCTTTACCCTCTTGAGGAGTGTACACCTGAGGGTTACTTTTAATCTCTTCTTTACCCTCCTGGGTAGTGTATACCTGAGGGTTACTTATAATCTCTTTTCTACCCCCTTGGGTAGTGTACATCTGAGGGTTACTTTTAATCTCTTCTCTACCCTCTTGGGTAGTGTATACCTGAGAGTTACTTTTAAAATATTTTTCTTTACCCTCCTGGGTAGTGTTTTCCGGAGGGTTACTTGTAATCTTTTGTATACCCTCTTGGATTGTGTACACTGCTGAGTTACTTTTTTCTTTCATAGTAGACGGAGGAAAAGGCAAACGACGTGGTGCATGGATTAGGGATCATAAATGGGTTGAGGTACAGCTTATCAATGTCGAAGGAAAATAGTCTTAACCTGAACGTGTTTATGCATGACATAACCCTATTTCAAAATAGTTATGTCACGCATGAAATATATCTCACTTTGCATATTTTTCTTCCCGCTTCCTGGACGCTTTATCGCGCGGTTTGTGAGCGCAAATCCGGCCGTAGATGTATTTTTTTACGTAATGTAAGATTGTGTTCCGGTATAAATAATAGTACTGCCGTTTTAAAATCGTCGCAGTTAGAAGGTCACAATAAGAGTAGAGCGTGTAGACGGAACGGAAATCGTCCGTTCGAAGCGATGTGTATTTTTTGGCTTATCTAATCAATGCAGTTTATGGACCTTTAAAGTTCAAAATAAGCACTGTGCAAAGAAGGAATTTTCGGAGTTAGCCTTAAATAGGCCGTTGATCATGGAAGTGATTGTCCCTGTTATATTTTGCAGTGACATTTGGCCTGGATTATTTCTGGACACTGTGTTAACGAATTACTCTTTGTTTCGCTTAAGACATTGTTTCTACAAAGAGAATAAGCTTAGTGAACCGCTCTTCGGGCTATTTCGAATAAGGTCCGCAAAGGTTTCTTACGAAATTTCCCTTGACTATTTTCTCTGGACAATATGTAACTAAATTAGTGTTGTGTCTGGAAAATTATTTAAAATGTAATTATCGGAAGCTGCGGTTTTTTTCATTTTAGTCGAGGAGAGCTTTAATTACATTTTTGTGGCGATTATCGAATGTCCTGGAGTGTTCAGCGAACACCTCATGCTACTGAGGGGTGTCAAACCTTGGTTTGGATTACTTATGCAAACGACTGGCTGCACATTGAGTGTGCAGCCAGCTTATTTGCATAAAAATTTTTTTCAGGCGCAAAGCTCCTGATGGCATGCTCAGAAGGGTCCTTTAACGCTTTAATTATAAATATATATTTTTATTGCCCAGCTAAATACGCATCAATTGTTTGAACAATCATATTGTCAACACAGCTTTAGACAACTAACCTTTGAACGTACTTTCTTTCCAAATCGCTTTAGGTATAACCGTATTCCTTGAATAAGCGCCCGGACGCTTATGTCAAAATTTCGGTTAAAAGAGGGGTGGGGTGGGGGGAATGAATGGGTGCATTTTGGAAGGAGGGCGCTTAATCGAGGCTAGCGCTTATTATTCTCCTGCACTGATTCTGCTGTTGTTGAAGCTTAAAAAGTTATAAATAAAGTGGCAATAGAAACACGTTTTCATTGTATCCCTACTATCTATGTTATTGGGGAATAATTATTATATCTATTTAACAAATGGTAAACACCACAGCGTACACTATTGAGTTATGGATGCACGCGGGAGGTTGCTAAGCACGAAAGAAGCGTAAGAGTCGCTCGAGGCGATAGCCGAGAGCGACTCTAGCTTCTTGAGTGCTTAGCAAACCTCCCAAGTGCATCCATAACTCAATAGTGTACGCTGTGGTGTTTACCATTTGTTTTATAACATAACATTGATACGTTGTAGCTAAAGAGTTCCCTTTTATTTAACAAATCTTACGCGACCAGAAAAAACAAGTGCGCGCGGAAAAATAGTCTTTGCATTTCCTCACGTCAGCAGCGTACACCCATGGGTAAATGGGAGACGCTAAATTGACCAATGAGAGCGCGCGCTTTACTTTGGTTATGTTATAAACATCTTTAAGTAACTACCTTTTGAACTTACTGCTTCTTACCAAAATGCACGGCTTTCTTATCGAAGCAACTTTCGATTAAAGAAATCTATGAATGAAAACGTAAATGCAGTTGGGTATAATAACAAACTGATTGTACTTAGAGTCAATCGATTGTCTGAGTACCACGGTTTACGTTAAACTTGAAATCAGGTGTCAATTCATTGCCAAAATGACCATGAAAGAAGGGAGTTTAGCACGGTTTAGGTGCAAGGTGGCTCACGCTCGATGTGTTCTGCCGAAGTGTACCCTTGCCATTTGTCTTTGTTCACGTAATAAACACCAGAGCAAGTGGAGTTGATGGCAAAAACCGTTGGTCCGCGTATCTGTGGCTTGTGGTCCAACACGATCCGCTCGCCATATGCACAGCGATCCAAGTTAAGGTAATAACGATAGCCTTAGGGGAAAGGAAAATAAGAAATGACAAGTGAAGAAGAAACCTTGTTTGTCTGAAATCAAAACTCCAGTCAAAATTAATAAACATTGCATCACAGAAAGGCGCATATACCGACTGCCTTTGCGGCTAAGGGGGGTGGGACTTTGGGGAAGGTCAAGTGGTTTTCAGGGGGAAGGAAGGGAGATCAGTCTTCGCCAAAAGAGTATAAAGGGGGGACTATAGAAAGCGCCAATGAGGAGGGGGTCGTAAAAATATTACAAAGCCTTATGGGGGATCTCCGACCCCCCTTCCCCTCATCCCCGTCGATAATTAATGACCGGTCCCACTCCACTGTGTTTCAAACGATAAACATAAAGCTTAATTAACAAAGATTCAAGGGAAATGGGTCGGTGTAATCCTAAGGACAAGAAACGGGAGGAGATTCATATAGTAAATTTAACCTTTCCTCTGATAAGTGTTGGAGCTGATTATTTGCACCTAGAGAAGGGCAATATCTTGACTAACTTTATTAAAATCATGACAAAATTTGAGAATGCGTTGATCCGCAGTTTGCAGATCTAGTCGAGGCGGACCAATCAAGTGCATGCAAAGATACACTTAATTATGGATAAATAAGCTGAAAAACTGAGTACAGTCGAACCTGGATTGTCCGGACTCGTCGGGACCTCGGTAAATAGTCCGGATAATCGAGAGTCCGGATAATCGAAAATATGAATATTAATGAGATAGAAATGTAAACAAAAGGTATACAGCAAAGAAAACATCATTTTAATTGTGATATCTGCACAGCCTGTATGTATTTGCAAATAACGCATCAGAATATTTCTTTGTCTCGTCGCACTTACGAATTTTGAAAAGCGCACAGGATAATACGCTGTTTCAACTGTCTTTTGAAAGGATTATTGGGCTTTCTGCAACTCTGAGTTTTCAAGATCACAACTAATTAATATTCATGAAAAAAATTGGGACCAGAGAAAAAAGTCCGGATAATCGAGGTCCGGCCGTTAATCGAGGTTCGACTGTACTAGAATTAAGGGGATTAAAGAACAAATGATACACTAGTTCTCACCAGCTGTAGCGTTAAACGGTTGGCAATCTCCAAGATCCAGCTCTTTTTTCTTCTTCAATTTCTCCCACGTGAATTCCAGCCCGTTCACTTTGATATACTGAAGTAAGAGATAAAATGGATATTTGGTAATTATTCTTAGGGCACAGCGTTCTATCACAGTTGCTGGAATCTGGTTGGCTACGTAGTGAGTTATATGAGTAGCCTAACAGTGGTTGGGTCTTAATAACGAGTAGATTACGAGGAAACATTCAGCTTATTCCTGTGATCGATTTCTATGCTTGATACTTGATGTAAGCTTCACCCAAATCAAGTATCACGCGAAAAACATCTCTAGCTCATAATCATATTGTCAATTTACTTTGGTAGAAATATCCTACGTCCTGATTCTCCCTTTTTGTCCCTTCACTTTCTATTGGTGAACCAAAAGATATTTACGATATTCGAAACAACGAAATAGTTGAATTGAGAAGACTTTGACACGTTATATGTGACTTGCGATTCGAGGGAAATAATTCTTAGCTCAGACACTTACTTGATAATCATGTGTTGTAAATTTAAAGGTAGCTGTGTGACCCTTAATGCACCCACGTTTACACATCTGATACTGGAACCAAGTTCCTGGGGCAATTAACTCGTACAATAAACCAGAAAGCAGTCCGAAAATGATAAGGACAATGAAAATTTTCCATCTCAGACCTAGTTACGAAAAAGAAATAGTAAAGTGCCGGTTTAGAAACACAAAATAAAGAAATAAATGAATAAGTAAATAATAATTAATAACTTAACGCTATTCTTATCATCCTGCCCTCGTCTTTGTAATTTTTGGCCTCATTTGCTTGGTGCTCCGGTGTTTTGTGAGTCAGACATTTATCACGATACTGCGTATGAAAGAATGTCTCATCGGATCCTTGTAACTGGCGCTGTTACAAGCGTACTCGCAGTCGTGATTCTCAGTCCGTAACAGGCTAAGGTGACGTCAACGATGCAGGTTAGAACCTCCAGTCCTCAGTTCGTAGTTTAGATTGTCTGCTGCGAACAAATTCTCCCCGCGAATTATCAGGGAGCAGGGTGCCTCTACCCAGCAGGCACCGATTTTAAACTTGAAGGTAGAAAAGGGCAGCTCCGGAACCCTAAGCTTGATAAAACTAACCATTTGAAGCAAATGAAGCCGGCGATGCATTTCCTTGCTCTAGAAATACTCTGAAAAAGACAAAACATCACCTCTGAGCCACTTTGATCTGTCTTTGACCACGACATCTTCAAACTTGCGCTGCATCTTCTCCTGAAGGTCTTCTATGGCAGCGTTAATCTGACCAGATTGAATACCGAGCACTATAGAAACAAAGCACTGGACCAATTCAACATTGTCTTGAGAGTTACTCGGTTTGCTCTCAAGCGCCTGACCCAGCAAAACCGGGCGGCGGTCGGCCATAGGTCGTAACGGAATCTGCGTCTCTGGAATGGCAACACCCGGTTGATGCAGTGCAACATATATACGCTCCCCATTCTGAACGGTCCCAAGGACTTTAACTTTGACCAAGCCGATAACACAAACAGTCTCAGTGCTACCTAAAAGGTGGAACAATCCAGAGTAGTCTCACTATCTCAAATCTCTCGAGATGTTTATAACTCGTCATGAACTGGAAACTTATAAGTTTCCTGCCTGGTGTTTCAGAAAGAATGTTTTACCCCTATTACCGGCCCTGGGGTCCATTTCTCGAAAGTCCCGGTAACTTAACGGGCCCGTAAAGCTGTTCTGTTTTCATTCAAGATGGGGATTTCAAAAGTTTTGAAATGATGTAATAAAACTATCAGCTAAAGAAACAAAAAGGGCTGGTTTGGGTGCCAGAACCTGCTTTCCTATCCTTTAAATTTTGATTTTAAAACCGTAGTTACGGGCCCGTAAAGTTACCGGGACTTTCGAGAAACGGGCCCCTGAACCTCTTGTTCGTCCGACTATGAAATGGTGGGCTTCAGGAAGTTACAAGAACTAGTTACTTGCTTTATGAGGCCTTTCAGCTTTATGGGGACGGGTCTGCGAGTGATGCAGTGTTTTCTGCTTTTCAGTCCAAAGTTCAATTAAGAAATAAGAAAAAAGAAGAAAACAAACGTTTTGTAAGCCGTCTTATCATGGATGTGACACACTTCAGATGAGCTTGATCAAGTAAGATGTCTATTGATAAGTAGACTACGAGCAGTTCCTCCATTTCAGCGAAGTCTATCGCGCGGTATAAAAAAAATAGTAATCTTACTGGTAAAGCTTATAATTTGAAAACTGGGCAGGTTACACGAAAACCTCACATTCGTTTCCTGACCAACAAGCTGAGCATGCTCAGTAATTTGCCGTTATTTTGAAATATTGCATAACCTACCTTTCTCGCCGCCGTGACGAGGTGCATGCGCATATATGTAAGCTGATCGACTGATGACACCTGCCAAAACGGCTCGCGATGAATTCTCTTGTGATAGTTTCTCTATTTCTGTGTTTCCTGCGTTGGGGTTGGTCAAAAAGGCAATCACATCTCCCTCCTCCAGATCAGGCCGTCTTTTTGAAGATTCTGTAAGATTCAGATGATATGCGATGTCTGCGCCTTCTGTTGTCCACTTCGCGACCCTCAAATCGTTGATGCGAGCCCTCTGTGCTTCCAGATAATCGGTCAAAACTAAGCAAAATAGAGGAAAATAGTTTAATCACTAAATGATTTCTACAATTATTATATCTTTGAGGCTGAAAGGATCTATTGTATCTAGCTGTGCACAAACTATGCACTGTACGTAGTTACTTCCCCCAGATTTCATTCTAGTTTGATACGATATTGAAACGAAATTGCACTGGAATACTGATCCAAAGGTGTAAAATTTCCAAAAATTTGGCTTTAAGTACACTTCAGGAGCTGATGAAATTCAATGGGCTTGAGGAACAAGAAAAAGGGAAAAGGTGTAAACTCCCTAAATGTTTAACTGTGATTTTAAAACAAATGATTATTAGGAGTTTCTCATCGCAGAATACACCTTTAAAGATAACTGCCGAGCATTTCCTTAGTTGATGCGGATATTCGATTGACTGCAAAACAGTGTCTTTGAACTCTCATTAATTTTTTTTTTATCAGGTCAATTTTTCCATGATGATTTTATGGTCAGTGAGTGAACGCTTCTTTCCCCTGCGTTACT